>NC_060179.1:2031889-2084389 GCF_021184085.1 Oncorhynchus gorbuscha | reverse complement strand
GGGTACCAGTACAGAGTCAATGTGGAGTCTATATACAGGGGTTACCAGTACAGAGTCAATGTGGAGGCTATATACAGGGGGTACCGGTACAGAGTCAATGTGGAGGCTATATACAGGGGTTACCAGTACAGAGTCAATGTGGAGGCTATATACAGGGGTTACCAGTACAGAGTCAATGTGGAGGCTATATACAGGGGGTACCGGTACAGAGTCAACGTGGAGCCTATATACAGGGTATTACGGTACAGAGTCAATGTGGAGGCTATATACAGGGTGTTACAGTACAGAGTCAATGTGGAGGCTGTATACAGGGTGTTACTATATACAGGGGTACCGGTACAGAGTCAATGTGTAGGCTATATACAGGGGGTACCGGTACAGAGTCAATGTGGAGGCTATATACAGGGTGTTACTGTATACAGGGGTACCGGTACAGAGTCAATGTGGAGGCTATATACAGGGTGTTACGGTACAGAGTCAATGTGGAGGCTATAGACAGGGTGTTATGGTACAGAGTCAATGTGGATGCTATATACAGGGGGTACCGGTACAGAGTCAATGTGGAGGCTATATACAGGGGGTACCGGTACAGAGTCAATGTGGAGGCTATATACAGGGGGTACTGGTACAGAGTCAATGTGGAGGCTATATACAGGGGGTACCGGTACAGAGTCAATGTGGAGGCTATATACAGGGGGTACCGGTACAGAGTCAATGTGGAGGCTATATACAGGGGGTACCGGTACAGAGTCAATGTGGAGGCTATATACAGGGGGTACCAGTACAGAGTCAATGTGGAGGCTATATACAGGGGGTACCAGTACAGAGTCAATGTGGAGGCTATATACAGGGGGTACCGGTACAGAGTAAATGTGGAGGCTATATACAGGGGTTACCAGTACAGAGTCAATGTGGAGGCTATATACAGGGGGTACCGGTACAGAGTCAATGTGGAGGCTATATACAGGGGGTACCGGTACAGAGTCAATGTGGAGACTATATACAGGGTGTTACGGTACAGAGTCAATGTGGAGACTATATACAGGGGGTACCGGTACAGAGTCAATGTGGAGGCTATATACAGGGGTTACCAGTACAGAGTCAATGTGGAGACTATATACAGGGGGTACCGGTACAGAGTCAATGTGGAGGCTATATACAGGGGTTACCAGTACAGAGTCAATGTGGAGACTATATACAGGGGGTACCGGTACAGAGTCAATGTGGAGGCTATATACAGGGGTTACCAGTACAGAGTCAATGTGGAGGCTATATACAGGGGTTACCAGTACAGAGTCAATGTGGAGGCTATATACAGGGTATTACGGTACAGAGTCAATGTGGAGGCTATATACAGGGGGTACCGGTACAGAGTAAATGTGGAGGCTATATACAGGGGTTACCAGTACAGAGTCAATGTGGAGGCTATATACAGGGGGTACCGGTACAGAGTCAATGTGGAGGCTATATACAGGGGGTACCGGTACAGAGTCAATGTGGAGACTATATACAGGGTGTTACGGTACAGAGTCAATGTGGAGACTATATACAGGGGTTACCGGTACAGAGTCAATGTGGAGGCTATATACAGGGTATTACGGTACAGAGTCAATGTGGAGGCTATATACAGGGGGTACCGGTACAGAGTCAACGTGGAGGCTATATACAGGGGTTACCAGTACAGAGTCAATGTGGAGGCTATATACAGGGGGTACCGGTACAGAGTCAACGTGGAGGCTATATACAGGGGGTACCGGTACTGAGTCAACGTGGAGGCTATATACAGGGGGTACCAGTACAGAGTCAATGTGGAGGCTATATACAGGGGGTACCAGTACAGAGTCAATGTGGAGGCTATATACAGGGGGTACCGGTACAGAGTCAATGTGGAGGCTATATACAGGGTATTACGGTACAGAGTCAATGTGGAGGCTATATACAGGGTATTACGGTACAGAGTCAATGTGGAGGCTATATACAGGGGGTACCGGTACAGAGTCAATGTGGAGGCTATATACAGGGGGTACCAGTACAGAGTCAATGTGGAGGCTATATACAGGGGGTACCGGTACAGAGTAAATGTGGAGGCTATATACAGGGGTTACCAGTACAGAGTCAATGTGGAGGCTATATACAGGGGGTACCGGTACAGAGTAAATGTGGAGGCTATATACAGGGTATTACGGTACAGAGTCAGTGTGTGAGGTAGTATGTTCATGTAGTTAGAGTTCATTAAAGTGACTCTATGCTTAGATGACAACAGAGAGTGGCAGCTGTGTGGAGAGGGGGGGGGGGGGCAATGCAAATAGTCTGGGTCGCCATTTGATTAGCTGTTCAGGAATCTTATGGGTTGGTGGTAGAAGCTGTTAAGAAGCCTCATAGACCTAGACTTGGCGCTCCTGTACCACTTGCCGTGCTGTAGTGGAGAGAACAGTCTATGACTAGGATGGCTGGAGTCTTTGACAATTTTCAGGGCCTTCCTCTGATACCGCCTGGCACAGAGGTCCTGGATGGCAGGAAGCTGGGCCCCAGTGATGTACTGGGCCGTTGGCACTACCCTCTGTAGTGCCTTGTGGTCGGAGGCCAAGCAGTTGCCATACGAGGCAGGACGCTCTCGATGGTGCAGCTGTAAAACCTTTTGAGGATCTGAGGACCCATGGCAAATCTTTTCATTCTCCTGAGGGGGAATAATAGGCTTTGTCGTGCCCTCTATCTTGATGTGCTTGGACCATGTCAGTTTGTTGGTGATGTGGTTACGAAGGCACTTGAAGCTCTCAACCAGCTCCACTGCAACCCGTTAATGAAAATGGAGGTGTGCTCGGTCCTCTTTTTCCTGTAGTCCACAATCATCTCCTTTGTCTTGATCACGTTGAGGGAGAAGTTGATGTCCAGGCACCACACGGCCAGGTCTCTGACCTCCTCCCTATGGGCTGTCTCATTGTTGTCGGTGATCAGGCCTACCACTGTCATGTCATCTGCAAATGTAATGATGTTGTTGGAGTCGTGCCTGGCCGTGCAGTCTTGAGTGAACATGGAGTACAGGAGGGGGCTGAGCACGCACCCCTGAGGGGCCCCTGTGTTGAGGATCAGTGTGGTGGATGTGTTGTTGCCATATCCTTACCACCTGGGGGCGGTCTGTCAGGAAGTCCACTTGCAGAATCATGGGTCCAATAACTCATTAACCATGGGAACATTCATTTAGATCACCCACACACAAGATACCGATAGTTTCACTAAGTAGTTGTTCGTACAATCATTAAATATTGCTGGGCAAAATTTGTGATACATGTTTCATGATGCTACTACACGTAAATACATCACTGTAAAAGGACTAGTAGAGAGAATACTACAGACACAGTGGAATCACTGAACAAAATATGAAATGTATTGATGAAATACAATAAAGTCACAACATAGGACTCTTCGAACCAAAGCAAAAGTAATTAGCAACAAAAAATAAAGGAAACTACTGTCAAACATCACTGCAGTGTTCCTCACCTAGCTTACTGTAAAACATCACTGCAGTGTTCCTCACCTGGCTTACTGTAAAACATCACTGCAGTGTTCCTAACCTGGCTTACTGTAAAACATCACTGCAGTGTTCCTCACCTGGCTTACTGTAAAACATCACTGCAGTGTTCCTCACCTGGTTTACGGAAATACATCACTGCAGTGTTCCTCACCTGGCTTACTGTAAAACATCACTGCAGTGTTCCACACCTGGCTTACTGTAAAACATCACTGCAGTGTTCCTCACCTGGCTTACTGTAAAACATCAGCTGCAGTGTTCCTCACCTGGCTTACTGTAAAACATCACTGCAGTGATCCTCACCTGGCTTACTGTAAAACATCACTGCAGTGTTCCTCACCTGGCTTACTGTAAAACATCACTGCAGTGTTCCTCACCTGGCTTACTGTAAAACATCAGCTGCAGTGTTCCTCACCTGGCTTACTGTAAAACATCACTGCAGTGTTCCTCACCTGGCTTACTGTAAAACATCACTGCAGTGTTCCTCACCTGGCTTACTGTAAAACATCACTGCAGTGATCCTCACCTGGCTTACTGTAAAACATCACTGCAGTGTTCCTCACCTGGCTTACTGTAAAACATCAAGTTGTTGTAAAAAGCAAAATACAGGATTGATTACTGTACTTCTATACTTCCATCAACTCTGTATTGTGGATTTGGCCACAGGTTCTCATCCACATCACAATGGATGTTTTCATAGGCCAAACTCTTGGGAAGAATCTTCGGGCGAATCCAGGCCTGACACTGGTCTGCCTTGATGTCATTGCATGCGTCATCCATGGCCTGGAGAAGGCCGGCTTGTTCGTGAGGGCGCCTACAATACACCTTCCAACCCCATGTGGAGAAAAAAATCCTCAACGGGTTAAGTACAGTGTGGTAAATTGTGGATGGGACCTGAAACCATGCTTGCCCAATTTGAGCATGGTGGAACCTGACATTATCCCATTACGCCATCAGCTCCCATTGACCCGATTTATCTCCAACAAGGAAGGAGAGCTTCATTATATGATCCAATAGGAGGGCTGCATCCCACCACACCATCTTCACATGGTGATGTTGGCCCCACGTTGTCCTGGTACATGGATGGATGGATGGATGGATGGATGGATGGATGGATGGATGGATGGATGGATGGATGGATGGATGGATGACCTCCCTTCCTTGTCTTGGCCAGGTTGAAGCCTGCCTCATCCAAAAAGAGGAATTTGTTAGGGTTTTCGTCTGCATCCAGCTCCATCAACCTCTAAAAAATGATATTTTGGAAAGAGAATTACTGATTACAATGATGTAGAATTTGGGGGGAATTCTTCACAACAGGCATCTTGAAACTGAACATACAAAAAAGGGCAAAAAAGTATTTAGTCAGCCACCAATTGTGCAAGTTCTCCCACTTAAAAAGATGAGAGAGGCCTGTAATGTTCATCATATGTACACTTCAACTATTACAGACAAAATGAGAAAAGAAATCCAGAAAATCACATTGTAGGAGTTTTAATGCATTTATTTGCTAATTATGGTGGAAAAAAGGTATTTGGTCACCTACAAACAAGCAAGATTTCTGGCTCTCACAGACCTGTAACTTCTTCTTTAAGAGGCTCCTCTGTCCTCCACTCGTTACCTGTATTAATGGCACCTGTTTGAACTTGTTATCAGTATAAAAGACACCTGTCCACAACCTCAAACAGTCACACTCCAAACTCCACTATGGTCAAGACCAAAGAGCTGTCAAAGGACACCAGAAACAAAATTGTAGACCTACACCAGGCTGGGAAGACTGAATCTGCAGTAAGCAGCTTGGTTTGAAGAAATCAACTGTGGGAGCAATTATTAGGAAATGGAAGACATACAAGAGCACTGATAATCTCCCTCGATCTGGGGCTCCCCGCAAGATCTCACCCCGGGGGGTCAAAATGATCACATGAACGGTGAGCAAAAATCCCAGAACCACACGGGGGGACCTAGTGAATGACCTGCAGAGAGCTGGGACCTGCGTGTTAATGCAAATAGCCTGTTCCTTCGAACAGCGAGTCATGTGGCTGCCTGCAACTGAATATATAGAGTACATAGAGTAGAGAGCTTTGTTCGACCTAACATTAGAACGGGCAAGATGCGTAATCTAAGCAACTTTGACCGTGGTATGATTGTTGGTGCCACACATGGTGATTCCAGCATCTCAGAAACAGCTGTCCTCCTGGGATCTTTACTCACTACAGTCTAGATTTTACAGAGAATGGTGCGATAAACAAAACACATTCAGTGAGCGGCAGTTCTGTGGGCAGAAACACCTTGTTAATGAGAGAGGTCAGAGGAGAATGTCCAGACTCATTCAAGCTAACAGAAAGGTAACACCTTGTTAATGAGAGAGGTCAGAGGAGAATGTCCAGACTCATTCAAGCTAACAGAAAGGTAACACCTTGTTAATGAGAGAGGTCAGAGGAGAATGTCAGACTCATTCAAGCTAACAGAAAGGTAACACCTTGTTAATGAGAGAGGTCAGAGGAGAATGTCCAGACTCATTCAAGCTAACAGAAAGGTAACACCTTGTTAATGAGAGAGGTCAGAGGAGAATGTCCAGACTCATTCAAGCTAACAGAAAGGTAACACCTTGTTAATGAGAGAGGTCAGAGGAGAATGTCCAGACTCATTCAAGCTAACAGAAAGGTAACACCTTGTTAATGAGAGAGGTCAGAGGAGAATGTCCAGACTCATTCAAGCTAACAGAAAGGCCTCAAACACTCAAATAACAGCGGTTTAAAACAGTGAGGCCGAAGGGCATCTCCGTACAACACTGTGTATAATTCAGGCTGTTGTGGAGGCAAAAGGGGGTCCAACCCAGTACGAGATAGGTGTACCTAATAAAGTGGCCGGGGAGTGTACAGTAATGCCAAATCTGAAAACATGGTCTGGAAAAGTGGTACATGGGACCATAGAAACAGTGTCTGATAAAGAATGATGATGAAATATTACATCCATAGATAATGTAGTCCAATTGGTTCATGGTCCACGGTTATTGGTGTCAATGGATCTCGTTATCCTGAAACTTTCATGATCTAAACATGGAATATTGTTTGTCATTTCCCATAAAACTATGCGTAAGGAGTAATGCAACAGTTACTTATCATTTTGACTGGTTGTATCAATTGATAGTCAGATCATTGTAATGAAATGAACAGAGTCATCGCAGTTTTAATGTGTGAATTGCATTTTGAAATGGTAATACTTCCATGTTAATGTGGGACTGTTTAATGTGAACATATGGGACTGTTTAATGTAAACATATGGGACTGTTTAATGTGAACATATGGGACTGTTTAATGTGAACATATGGGACTGTTTAATGTGAACATATGGGACTGTTTAATGTGAACATATGGGACTGTTTAATGTGAACATATGGGACTGTTTAATGTGAACATATGGGACTGTTTAATGTGAACATATGGGACAGTTTAATGTGAACATATGGGACTGTTTAATGTAAACATATGGGACTGTTTAATGTGAACATATGGGACTGTTTAATGTGAACATATGGGACTGTTTAATGTAAACATATGGGACTGTTTAATGTGAACATATGGGACTGTTTAATGTGAACATATGGGACTGTTTAATGTGAACATATGGGACTGTTTAATGTGAACATATGGGACTGTTTAATGTAAACATATGGGACTGTTTAATGTGAACATATGGGACTGTTTAATGTGAACATATGGGACTGTTTAATGTGAACATATGGGACTGTTTGAAGACTGTGAAGACTGTGTCCATGTGGAGACTGTGTCCATGTGGAGACTGTGTCCATGTGGAGACTCTGTCCATGTGGAGACTGAGTCCATGTGGAGACTGAGTCCATGTGGAGACTGAGTCCATGTGGAGACTGAGTCCATGTGGAGACTATGTCCATGTGGAGACTGAGTTCATGTGGAGACTGAGTCCATGTGGAGACTGTGTCCATGTGGAGACTGAGTCCATGTGGAGACTGTTTATGTGGAGACTGAGTACATGTGGAGACTGAGTCCATGTGGAGCACTGTGTCCATGTGGAGACTGAGTCCATGTGGAGACTGTGTCCATGTGGAGTCTGAGTCCATGTGGAGACTGAGTCCATGTGGAGACTGTGTCCATGTGGAGACTGTGTCCATGTGGAGACTGAGTCCATGTGGAGACTGAGTCCATGTGGAGACTGTGTCCATGTGGAGACTGAGTCCATGTGGAGACTGAGTCCATGTGGAGACTGAGTCCATGTGGAGACTGAGTCCATGTGGAGACTGTGTCCATGTGGAGCAATGTGAAGACTCTGTCCATGTGTGTCAATGTGGAGACTGTGTCCATTAGAAGCGTGTGAAGAGTAGTCCTTGTCAAAGAGGTGGGGCTTTAGGAGGACCTGAAAGATAGTGATGGACTCTGAGTCACATATGGCTGGAGGGAGGATGTTCCAGAGCCTAGGAACAACCCTGGAGAAGACCCTATCACTGAAACTATGGAACAACCCTGGAGAAGACCCTATTACTAAAACTATGGAACAACCCTGGAGAAGACCCTATTACTAAAACTATGGAACAACCCTGGAGAAGACCCTATTACTGAAACTACAGAACAACCCTGGAGAAGACCCTATCACTGAAACTATGGAACAACCCTGGAGAAGACCCTATCACTGAAACTATGGAACAACCCTGGAGAAGACCCTATTACTGAAACTATGGAACAACCCTGGAGAAGACCCTATTACTAAAACTATGGAACAACCCTGGAGAAGACCCTATTACTGAAACTATGGAACAACCCTGGAGAAGACCCTATTACTGAAACTATGGAACAACCCTGGAGAAGACCCTATTACTGAAACTACGGAACAACCCTGGAGAAGACCCTATTACTAAAACTATGGAACAACCCTGGAGAAGACCCTATTACTGAAACTATGGAAGAACCCTGGAGAAGACCCTATTACTGAAACTACGGAACAACCCTGGAGAAGACCCTATTACTAAAACTATGGAACAACCCTGGAGAAGACCCTATTACTGAAACTACAGAACAACCCTGGAGAAGACCCTATCACTGAAACTACAGAACAACCCTGGAGAAGACCCTATTACTGAAACTACAGAACAACCCTGGAGAAGACCCTATCACTGAAACTATGGAGCTTGGACTTGGGGGCGACAAGATGGCCTGCTGTGGTGGAACGGAGTGCACGTGTGGGTTGATGGTGGAGAAGAAGATCTGAGAGGTAAGGGGGGGTGGCAAGGTGGTGAAGGGCTCTGTAGTTCAGAAGGAGGATCTTGTAATCAATGCGTTGGGAGACAGGGAGCCAGTGGAGTTCACAGAGGACACGAGGGGTGTGCTGCCAGGAATTGGTGTGGGTGAGGAGTCGGACTGCACAGTTCGGAGTTTATGGAGGGAGTTTGAGTTGACGCCGGAGAGTAGTGAGTTGCAGTAGTCATGATGGGAGGAGATTAATGTATGTATGAGGGTTTCAGCGGTGGGACGGAAGAGGGAGGACCTGACTTTGGCAATGTTGTGGAGGCGGAAGAATGAGGATTTGACAGTCTGTCTGACGTGGTGGTCAAATGAGGCGGTGGAGTCCAGGATCAAATCAAATCAAATCAAATGTATTTATATAGCCCTTCGTACATCAGCTGATATCTCAAAGTGCTGTACAGAAACCCAGCCTAAAACCCCAAACAGCAAGCAATGCAGGTGTAGGAGGATGCCAATGCTGCATGCATGGAGCGAGAGACAGTGGTGTCATCAATGGTGAGGGTGCCAGCTTTGTTAAGGGTAGATTTGGTGCCTATGAAGACGAGCTCTGTTGTATCACTGTTGAGTTTGAGGAAGCTTTGTTACATCCATGGTTTTATTGCAGAGAGGCAGGATTCAATGAGGGTCAGAGGTGGGTTGAGGAAGGATTTTGTGCTGAGGTTGATCTGAATGTCATCAGAAATTCCGCGGAAGTAAAGGTTGAAGTGATAGAAGATCTGACCAAGAAGGAGGACGTAGATGAGGAAGAGTAAGGGAACCAGCACAGAGCACTGGGGGACACCCTATTTAACTGCAGCTGCGTCAGGGACCCAGCACAGAGCCCTGGGGGACACCCTGTTTAACTGCAGCTGCGTCAGGGACCCAGCACAGAGCCCTGGGGGACACCCTGTTTAACTGCAGCTGAGTCAGGGACCCATCACAGAACCCTGGGGGACACCCTGTGTAACAGCAGCTGAGTCAGGGACCCAGCACAGAGCCCTGGGGGACACCCTATTTAACTGCAGCTTCGTTAGGGACCCAGCACAGAGCCCTGGGGGACACCCCGTTTAACTGCAGCTGAGTCAGGGACCCATCACAGAGCCCTGGGGGACACCCTGTTTAACTGCAGCTGAGTCAGGGACCCATCACAGAGGGACACCCTGTGTAACTGTGTTCCTTAATTCTGGGCACTGCACTTATTGTGACTGCCAGAAGCTTACACGGTGACAGAACCCCAATAGATTGGGAAGTGTGTATCCTTTCTCCTTATTTCGACAGACCTTACAGGATGCTCTGAGCTGGATGGAATTAACCAACATATTAGACATACTTGTCATGTACCAGATTTCAGTAGTTCGGCTTTATTAGTACGTGTGTGTGATCGTGACACCACCCCATGCCAAGTTACTGTATGAACCAAGAGGACATCAAGAAAGGGGAATTAATTCTGTGCCTCAATTATACATGGCTAATAAATTAACTCTGCAGATTTTATTACATCTGAGTGAGTACATCACAGTGAGGAAACGGTATCACTTCTGTCTCTGCTGTTTGTAAAAATGCTTTATGTCATTACAAGCTCACTAATTCACTGCTGGCTTTCAGCCTTATTTCTCCCTCCCTCTGTCTCTCTCTCTCTCTCTCTCTCTCTCTCTCTCTCTCTCTCTCTTTCGCTCTTGTTTTCTCTCTCGTTTTGTCATCTCTCTCTCTCTCTCTCTGTCATCTCTCTCTCTCTCTGTCTCTCTCTCTCTCTCTTCTCTCTCTCTCTCTCTCTCTCTCTCTCTCTCTCTCTCTCTCTCTCTCTCTCTTGTCTCTCTCGTCTCTCTCTCTCTCTCTCTCTCTCAAATTCTCTCTCTCTCTCTCTCTCTCTCTCTCTCTCTCTCTCTCTCTCTCTCTCTCTCTCTCTCTCTCTCTCTCTCTCTCTCTCTCTCTTCCGCTCTCTGTGTGTGTGTGTGGGCATGTGAAAAAGCGTTCCTTCATGTTAGTGTGTGTACATCGCTGGAGGTTACCCATGCATCATAATGGTTTTGCTAATTCACTATGCTAATTTAGTAATTAATTTGAAAACAGGAGATTAGAGAAGGGGGCAGAAAATAAAGAAATAAACAAGTGAAGCGTGTTGAGTGTTACCGGCGGGCTAGCAGAGCGTTTTGCTCTGACATTAGAAATGCAAACTGAGAGTGATATTGTAGCGCTAGCTTCCTTAGCCTGGAGGCTAGCAAAGTGATGAGTTCAGAGAGAGAGAGCAGACTGAACGTTAACATCCCAACCTCCCTACTTGCCACCCGCCCAGACACTTACTAACATTCAGCATCTATATTATCCCCACCACACACACACACACACACACACACACACACACACACACACACACACACACACACACACACACACACACACACACACACACACACACACACACACACACACACACACACACACACACACACACACACACACACACAAAGTGACAAACACACACAAGGTGTGAAACACACACACACAGTGACACACACACAGTGACACACACAGAGTGACACAGTGAAACACACACACACACACACACACTGCATGGTAACTACATAGTAACTGTGTGGTAACTGCATAGTAGCTGCATGGTAACTGCATAGTAACTGCATGGTAACTGCATGGTAACTACATGGTAACTGCATGGTAACTGTGTGGTAACTGTGTGGTAACTGAATGGTAACTGCATGGTAACTACATGGTAACTGCATGGTAACTGCATAGTAACTGTGTGGTAACTGCATTGTAACTACATGGTAACTGCATGGTAACTGCATAGTAACTGTGTGGTAACTGCATGGTAACTACATGGTAACTGTGTGGTAACTGCATAGTAACTACATGGTAACTGCATAGTAACTGCATGGTAACTGCATGGTAACTGTGTGCTAACTGCATAGTAACTGCATGGTAACTGCATAGTAACTACATTGTAACTGCACAGTAACTGCATAGTAACTGTATGGTAACTGCATACTAACTACATTGTAACTGCACAGTAACTGCATAGTAACTGCATGGTAACTGCATGGTAACTGCATGGTAACTGTACGGTAACTGTATGGTAACTGTATGGTAACTGCATGGTAACTGTATGGTAACTGTATGGTAACTGTGTGGTAACTGTGTGGTAACTGTATGGTAACTGTATGGTAACTGCATGGTAACTGTATAATAATATAATAATAATAATAATAATAATAATAATAATAATATAATAATAATAATAATAATAATAATAATAATAATATATGCCATTTAGCAGACGCTTTTATCCAAAGCGACTTACAGTCATGTGTGCATACATTCTACGTATGGGTGGTCCCGGGGATCGAACCCACTACCCTGGCGTTACAAGCACCATGCTCTACCAACTGAGCTACAGAAGGACCGGTAACTGTGTGGTAACTGCATGGTAACTGCATGGTAACTGCATGGTAACTGCATGGTAACTACATGGTAACTGTATGGTAACTGTGTGGTAACTGTATGGTAACTGCATGGTAACTGCATGGTAACTGCATGGTAACTGTACGGTAACTGTATGGTAACTGTATGGTAACTGTGTGGTAACTGTATGGTAACTGCATGGTAACTGTATGTAACTGCATGGTAAATACATGGTAGCTGTGTGGTAACTGCATAGTAACTGTGTGGTAACTGTATGGTAACTGTGTGGTAACTGTGTGGTAACTGCATAGTAATTGCATGGTAACTAAGGTGAATGCACCAATTTGTAAGTCACTCTGGATAAGAGCGTCTGCTAAATGACTTAAATGTAATGGTAACTGTATGGTAACTGCTTAGAAACTGTGTGGTAACTGCATTGTAACTGTGTGGTAACTGCATGGTAACTGCATGGTAACTACATGGTAACTGTATGGTAACTGTGTGGTAACTGTATGGTAACTGCATGGTAACTGCATGGTAACTGCATGGTAACTGTACGGTAACTGTATGGTAACTGTATGGTAACTGTGTGGTAACTGTATGGTAACTGCATGGTAACTGTATGTAACTGCATGGTAAATACATGGTAGCTGTGTGGTAACTGCATAGTAACTGTGTGGTAACTGTATGGTAACTGTGTGGTAACTGTGTGGTAACTGCATAGTAATTGCATGGTAACTAAGGTGAATGCACCAATTTGTAAGTCGCTCTGGATAAGAGCGTCTGCTAAATGACTTAAATGTAAATGTAATGGTAAATGTATGGTAACTGCTTAGAAACTGTGTGGTAACTGCGTTGTAACTGTGTGGTAACTGTGTGGTAACTGTATAGTAACTACATGGTAACTGCATAGTAACTGCATAGTAACTGTATGGTAACTGTGTGGTAACTGCATAGTAACTGTGTGGTAACTGCATGGTAACTACATGGTAACATGGTAGGGCTCAGGTCCTCCGAGAGAGAGAAAGAAAGAGAGAATTAGAGAGAGCATATGTGGGGTGGCCAGTCCTCTTCTGGCTGTGCCGGGTGGAGATTATAACAGAACGTGGCCAAGATGTTCAAATGTTCATAAATGACCAGCATGGTTGAATAATAGTAAGGCAGAACAGTTGAAACTGGAGCAGGAGCATGGCCAGGTGGACTGGGGACAGCAAGGAGTCCTCATGTCAGGTAGTCCTGGGACATGGTCCTAGGGCCCAGGCCAGTTGAAACTGGAGCAGCAGCATGGCCAGGTGGACTGGGGACAGCAAGGAGTCATCATGTCAGGTAGTCCTGGGGCATGGTCCTAGGGCTCAGGTCCTCCGAGAGAGAGGAAGAAAGAGAGAAGGAGAGAATTAGAGAACGCACACTTAGATTTACACAGGACACCGAATAGGACAGGAGAAGTACTCCAGATAAACAAACTGACCCTAGCCCCCCGACACATAAACTACTGCAGCATAAATACTGGAGGCTGAGACAGGAGGGGTCAGGAGACACTGTGGTCCCATCCGAGGACACCCCCAGACAGGGCCAAACAGGAAGGATATAACCCCACCCACTTTGCCAAAGCACAGCCCCCACACCACTAGAGGGAAATCTTCAACCACCAACTTACCATCCTGAGACAAGGCCGAGTATAGCCCACAAAGATCTCCGACACGGTACAACCCAAGGGGGGACCCAGACAGGCTGACCACAACAGTGAATCAACCCACCAGGTGACGCACCCCCCCAGGGACGGCACGAGAGAGCCCCAGCAAGCCAGTGACTCAGCCCCGTAACAGGGTTAGAGGCAGAGAATCCCAGTGGAAAAAGGGGAACCGGCCAGGCAGAGACAGCAAGGGCGGTTCGTTGCTCCAGAGCCTTTCCGTTCACCTTCCCACTCCTGGGCCAGACTACACTCAATCATATGACCCACTGAAGAGATGAGTCTTCAGTAAAGACTTAAAGGTTGAGACCGAGTTTGCGTCTCTGACATGGGTAGGCAGACCGTTCCATAAAAATGGAGCTCTATAGGAGAAAGCCCTGCCTCCAGCTGTTTGCTTAGAAATTCTAGGGACAATTAGGAGGCCTGCGTCTTGTGACCGTAGCGTACGTGTAGGTATGTACGGCAGGACCAAATCAGAGAGGTAGGTAGGAGCAAGCCCATGTAATGCTTTGTAGGTTAGCAGTAAAACCTTGAAATCAGCCCTTGCTTTGACAGGAAGCCAGTGTAGAGAGGCTAGCACTGGAGTAATATGATCAAATTTTTTGGTTCTAGTCAGGATTCTAGCAGCCGTATTTAGCACTAACTGAAGTTTATTTAGTGCTTTATCCGGGTAGCCGGAAAATAGAGCATTGCAGTAGTCTAACCTAGAAGTGACAAAAGCATGGATTAATTTTTCTGCATCATTTTTGGACAGAAAGTTTCTGATTTTTGCAATGTTACGTAGATGGAAAAAAGCTGTCCTCGAAATGGTCTTGATATGTTCTTCAAAAGAGAGATCAGGGTCCAGAGTAACGCCGAGGTCCTTCACAGTTTTATTTGAGACGACTGTACAACCATTAAGATTAATTGTCAGATTCAACAGAAGATCTCTTTGTTTCTTGGGACCTAGAACAAGCATCTCTGTTTTGTCCGAGTTTAATAGTAGAAAGTTTGCAGCCATCCACTTCCTTATGTCTGAAACACATGCTTCTAGCAAGGGCAATTTTGGGGCTTCACCATGTTTCATTGAAATGTACAGCTGTGTGTCATCTGCATAGCAGTGAAAGTTTACATTATGTTTTCGAATAACATCCCCAAGAGGTAAAATATATAGTGAAAACAATAGTGGTCCTAAAACAGAACCTTGAGGAACACCGAAATGTACAGTTGATTTGTCAGAGGACAAACCATTCACAGAGACAAACTGATATCTTTCCGACAGATAAGACCTAAACCAGGCCAGAACATGTCCGTGTAGACCAATTTGGGTTTCCAATCTCTCCAAAAGAATGTGGTGATCGATGGTATCAAAAGCAGCACTAAGGTCTAGGAGCACGAGGACAGATGCAGAGCCTCGGTCCGATGCCATCACAATGTCATTTACCACCTTCACAAGTGCCGTCTCAGTGCTATGATGGGGTCTAAAACCAGACTGAAGCATTTCGTATACATTGTTTGTCTTCAGGAAGGCAGTGAGTTGCTGCGCAACAGCCTTCTCTAAAATCTTTGAGAGGAATGGAAGATTCGATATAGGCCGATAGTTTTTTATATTTTCTGGGTCAAGGTTTGGCTTTTTCAAGAGAGGCTTTATTACTGCCACTTTTAGTGAGTTTGGTACACATCCAGTGGATAGAGAGCCGTTTATTATGTTCAACATAGGAGGGCCAAGCACAGGAAGCAGCTCTTTCAGTAGTTTAGTTGGAATAGGGTCCAGTATACAGCTTGAAGGTTTAGAGGCCATGATTATTTTCATCATTGTGTCAAGAGATATAGTACTAAAACACTTGAGCGTCTCTCTTGATCCTAGGTCCTGGCAGAGTTGTGCAGACTCAGGACAACTGAGGTTTGGAGGAATACGCAGGTTTAAAGAGGAGTCCGTAATTTGCTTTCTAATAATCATAATCTTTTCCTCAAAGAAGTTCATGAATTTATCACTGCTAAAGTGCAAGTCATCCTCTCTTGGGGAATGCTGCTTTTTAGTTAGCTTTGCCACAGTATCAAAAAGGAATTTCGGATTGTTCTTATTTTCCTCAATTAAGTTAGAAAAATAGGACGATCGAGCAGCAGTAAGGGCTCTTCGGTACTGCACGGTACCATCCTTCCAAGCTAGTCGGAAGACTTCCAGTTTGGTGTGGCGCCATTTCCGTTCCAATTTTCTGGAAGCTTGCTTCAGAGCTCGGGTATTTTCTGTGTACCAGGGAGCTAGTTTCTTATGAGACATTTTTTTAGTTTTTAGGGGTGCAACTGCATCTAGGGTATTGCGCAAGGTTAAATTGAGATCCTCAGTTAGGTGGTTAACGGATTTTTGTCCTCTGGCGTCCTTGGGTAGGCAGAGGGAGTCTGGAAGGGCATCAAGGAATCTTTGTGTTGTCTGTGAATTTATAGCACGACTTTTGATGTTCCTTGGTTGGGGTCTGAGCAGATTATTTGTTGCAATTGCAAACGTAATAAAATGGTGGTCCGATAGTCCAGGATTATGAGGAAAAACATTAAGATCCACAACATTTATTCCATGGGACAAAACTAGGTCCAGCGTATGACTGTGAGAGTGAGTGGGTCCAGAGACATGTTGGACAAAACCCACTGAGTCGATGATGGCTCCAAAAGCCTTTTGGAGTGGGTCTGTGGACTTTTCCATGTGAATATTAAAGTCACCAAAGATTAGAATATTATCTGCAATGACTACAAGGTCTGATAGGAATTCAGGAACTCAGTGAGAAACGCTGTATATGGCCCAGGAGGCCTGTAAACAGTAGCTATAAAAAGTGATTGAGTAGGCTGCATAGATTTCATGACTAGAAGCTCAAAAGACGAAAACGTCATTTTTTTTTTTTGTAAATTGAAATTTGCTATCGTAAATGTTAGCAACACCTCCGCCTTTGCGGGATGCACGGGGATATGGTCACTAGTGTAGCCAGGAGGTGAGGCCTCATTTAACACAGTAAATTCATCAGGCTTAAGCCATGTTTCAGTCAGGCCAATCACATCAAGATTATGATCAGTGATTAGTTCATTGACTATAATTGCCTTTGAAGTAAGGGATCTAACATTAAGTAGCCCTATTTTGAGATGTGAGGTATCATGATCTCTTTCAGTAATGACAGGAATGGAGGTGGTCTTTATCCTAGTGAGATTGCTAAGGCGAACACCGCCATGTTTAGTTTTGCCCAACCCAGGTCGAGGCACAGACACGGTCTCAATGGTGATAGCTGAGCTGACTACACTAACTATGCTAGTGGCAGACTCCACTATGCTGGCAGGCTGGCTAATAGTCTGCTGCCTGGCCTGCACCCTATTTCATTGTGGAGCTAGAGGAGTTAGAGCCCTGTCTATGTTGGCAGATAAGATGAGAGCACCCCTCCAGCTAGGATGGAGTCCGTCACTCCTCAGCAGGTCAGGCTTGGTCCTGTTTGTGGGCGAGTCCCAGAAAGAGGGCCAATTGGTTTGTTTAAATGTAGTGCATATAACACAATCATCCTGAGTTATCAAAGTCCAATAGTTTCATGTAATTCAGATGCCTTCCCACAAGATGGCAGCAGCCATTCTGTATCATGTGCTCGTCTCTCTCTCTCTCTCTCTCTCTCTCTCTCTCTCTCTCTCTCTCTCTCTCTCTCTCTCTCTCTCTCTCTCTCTCTCTCTCTCTCTCTCTCTCTCTCTCTGTCTCTGTCTCTATCTCTCTCTCTCTCTCTCTGTCTGTCGCTTTCTCTACCGCACCTGCTGTCTCAACCTCTGAATGCTCTGCTTTGTAAAGCCAACTGACATTTACTCCTGAGATGCTGACTTGTTGCACCCTCTACATCCACTGTGATTATTATTATTTGACCCAGCTGGTCATCTACGTTTGAACATCTTGGCCACGTTCTGTTATAATCTCCACCCGGCACAGCCAAAAGAGGACTGGCCACACCTCAAAGCCTGGTTCTTCTCTAGGTTTCTTCCTAGGTTTTGGCCTTTCTAGGGAGTTTTTCCTATCCATCATGCTTCTACATCTGCATGGCTTGCTGTTTGAGCCTTTCGGCTGGGTTGGTGTACAGCACTTTGAGATATTAGCTGATGTACGAAGGGCTATATGAATACATTTGATTTGAGCTGGGTTTCTGTTCCAGCCATTTGAGACAACTGCTGATTAAAAAATATATTTATAAATACATCTGATCAATTGATTGATTGATTGATTAGAAACAGGGGAGTGCTGGGATTTATATATTTCCATAGTCATCAAGTACAGAGACAGAGATCGGTGAGATAAACAGGAGGAAACTGGTCAGTCAGTAAAGCTGGAGTCTGATGATGTTGTTCTCACATCTGTCCACTGGGTGGCACCACAGAGACACAATGGAGAGTAGAGACTGGTGAACACAGTAAAGCTGGAGTCTCATGATGTTGTTCTCACATCTGTTCACTGGGTGGCACCACAGAGACACAATGGAGAGTAGAGACTGGTGAACACAGTAAAGCTGGAGTCTCATGATGTTGTTCTCACATCTGTCCACTGGGTGGCACCACAGAGACACAATGGAGAGTAGAGACTGGTGAACGTTGTAGAAGTGGAGCGTGTCTGAATACAATACCATATGTTAGACACATATAACCTACTTGTGTGAACATTATCTGAAATGGAATAGTATTTGAGCACCTTAAACATTAGTAGTTTATAACAGACAGACACAGGTGAAGAAGCCGGATGTGGAGGTCCTGGGCTGGCGTGGTTACATGTGGTCTGTGGTTGTGATGCTGATTGGATGTACAGTCAAATTCTCTTAAACGACGTTGGAGGCGGCTTATGGTAGAGAAATGAACATTACATTCTCTGGCAAAAGCTCTGGTGGACATTCCTGTAGTCTGCATGCCAGTTGCACGCTCCACAAAACTTGAGAGTTAGTTTTAGAGTGACCTTTTTTTGTCCCCAGCACAAGGTGCACCTGTGGAATGTTTAATCCGCATCTTGATATGCCACATCTGTCAGGTGGATGGATTATCTTGGCAAAGGAGAAATGTTCACTAACAGGGATGTAAACAAAGTTGTGCATATGGAACATTTCTAGGATATTTTATTTCAGCTCGTAAAACATGGGGCCAACACTTTACATGTTTTTTTTCATTATATGAAGTTCAACTATAAGCCCATTCAATGTGGTCTCATATTGATGCTCTTCGTGAATGTGAGAGCACAGAGTGGAAGACCACAAGAGTACAAGGACAGGGGCAGTACCACTGAAACAACAGGGCTACATGTTTATTTATTTTATTTTATTTTACCTTTATTTAACTAGGGCAAGTCGGTTAAGAACAAATTCTTATTTTCAATGACGGCCTGGGAACAGTGGGTTAACTGCCTGTTCAGGGGCAGAACGACAGCTTTTTACCTTGTCAGCTCAGGGGTTTGAACTTGCAACCTTTCGGTTATTAGCTCTAACCACTAGGCCACCCCGCCGCCCCGGGCTACATGTGTGTTGTGTACCTAGACAGGATATATGGACAGGTTGTGTACCTAGACAGGATATAGGGACAGGGTGTGTACCTAGACAGAATATAGGGACAGGTTGTGTACCTAGGATATATGGACAGGATAGACAGGATATAGGGACAGGTTGTGTACCTAGACAGGATATATGGACAGGGGTATTGTTGTGTACCTAGACAGGATATAGGGACAGGTTGTGTACCTAGACAGGATATATGGACAGGGGTATTGTTGTGTACCTAGACAGGATATAGGGACAGGTTGTGTACCTAGACAGGATATATGGACAGGGGTATTGTTGTGTACCTAGACAGGATATATGGACAGGTTGTGTACCTAGACAGGATATATGGACAGGTTGTGTACCTAGACAGGATATAGGGACAGGTTGTGTACCTAGACAGGATATAGGGACAGGTTGTGTACCCAGACAGGATATATGGACAGGTTGTGTACCTAGACAGGATATAGGGACAGTGGAGCTTCAAGTTCCTCAGTGTCCACATCACTAAGAACCTACAGTATCATGGTCCACACACATCAACACAGTCGTGCGGTGGGCATGACAACATCTCTTCTTCATCAGGAGGCTTAAAAAAGTTGTCAGATCATTAAAAAGATATAGAACTGCCCAATTAAGAGCATCTTGACATAGTGACAACGGCCCAGTACATCACTGGGGCCAAGCTGGACTCTACCCACACACTGACTGGACTCTACCCACACACTGACTGGACTCTACCCACACACTGACTGGACTCTACCCACACACTGACTGGACTCTACCCACACACTGACTGGACTCTACCCACACACTGACTGGACTCTACCCACACACTGACTGGACTCTACCCACACACTGACTGGACTCTACCCATACACTGACTGGACTCTACCCACACACACTGACTGGACTCTACCCACACACTGACTGGACTCTACCCACACACTGACTGGACTCTACCCACACACACTGACTGGACTCTACCCACACCCTGACTGGACTCTACCCACACACACTGACTGGACTCTACCCACACACACTGACTGGACTCTACCCACACACTGACTGGACTCTACCCACACACACTGACTGGACTCTACCCACACACTGACTGGACTCTACCCACACACTGACTGACTCTACCCACACACTGACTGGACTCTACCCACACACACTGACTGGACTCTACCCACACACTGACTGGACTCTACCCACACACTGACTGGACTCTACCCACACACTGACTGGACTCTACCCACACACTGACTGGACTCTACCCACACTGACTGGACTCTACCCACACACACTGACTGGACTCTACCCACAGACTGACTGGACTCTACCCACACTGACCGGACTCTACCCACACACACTGACTGGACTCTACCCACACACACTGACTGGACTCTACCCACACACACTGACTGGACTCTACCCACACACACTGACTGGACTCTACCCACACACTGACTGGACTCTACCCACACACACTGACTGGACTCTACCCACACACTGACTAGACTCTACCCACACACTGACTGGACTCTACCCACACACACTGACTGGACTCTACCCACACACTGACTGGACTCTACCCACACTGACTGGACTCTACCCTCACACTGTATATAACCATGTTATTACCTGGTACTCCTGTATAAAGCCACTGACTGGACTCTACCCACAGACTGTATATAACCACTGTTATTACTGGTACTCACTGACTAGACTACCCACCATGTTATTACCCACTCCACTGTATATAACCATGTTATTACCTGGTACTCCCTGTATATAACCATGTTATTACCTGGTACTCCCTGTATATAACCATGTTATTACCTGGTACTCCCTGTATATAACCATGTTATTACCTGCCTGTATATAACCATGTTATTACCTGGTACTCCCTGTATATAACCATGTTATTACCTGCCTGTATATAACCATGTTATTACCTGGTACTCCCTGTATATAACCATGTTATTACCTGGTACTCCCTGTATATAACCATGTTATTACCTGGTACTCCCTGTATATAACCATGTTATTACCTGGTACTTCCTGTATATAACCATGTTATTACCTGGTACTCCCTGTATATAACCATGTTATTACCTGCCTGTATATAACCATGTTATTACCTGGTACTCCCTGTATATAACCATGTTATTACCTGGTACTCCCTGTATATAACCATGTTATTACCTGCCTGTATATAACCATGTTATTACCTGGTACTTCCTGTATATAACCATGTTATTACCTGGTACTTCCTGTATATAACCATGTTATTACCTGGTACTCCCTGTATATAACCATGTTATTACCTGGTACTCCCTGTATATAACCATGTTATTACCTGGTACTCCCTGTATATAGCCATGTTATTACCTGGTACTCCTGTATATAGCCATGTTATTACCTGGTACTCCCTGTATATAACCATGTTATTACCTGGTACTCCCTGTATATAACCATGTTATTACCTGGTACTCCCTGTATATAGCCATGTTATTACCTGGTACTCCCTGTATATAGCCATGTTATTACCTGGTACTCCCTGTATATAGCCATGTTATTACCTGGTACTCCCTGTATATAGCCATGTTATTACCTGGTACTCCCTGTATATAGCCATGTTATTACCTTGTACTCCCTGTATGTAGCCATGTTATTACCTGGTACTCCCTGTATATAACCATGTTATTACCTGGTACTCCCTGTATATAGCCATGTCATGTGACTCTCCCTGCCAGTCATGTGACTCTCCCTGCCAGTGATGTGACTCTCCCTGCCAGTCATGTGACTCACCTTGCCACTCATGTGACTCTCCCTGCCAGTCATGTGACTCTCCCTGCCAGTCATGTGACTCTCCTTGCCAGTCATGTGACTCTCCCTGCCAGTCATGTGACTCACCTTGCCACTCATGTGACTCTCCCTGCCAGTCATGTGACTCACCTTGCCACTCATGTGACTCTCCCTGCCAGTCATGTGACTCTCCCTGCCAGTCATGTGTCTCTCCTTGCCAATGATGTGGCTCTCCCTGCCAGTCATTTGACTCTCCCTGCCAGTCATGTGACTCTCCCTGTCAGTCATGTGACTCTCCCTGCCAGTCATGTGACTCTCCTTGCCAATGATGTGGCTCTCCCTGCCAGTCATGTGACTCTCCCTGCCAGTCATGTGACTCTCCCTGCCAGTCATGTGACTCTCCTTGCCAGTCATGTGACTCTCCCTGCCAGTCATGTGACTCACCTTGCCACTCATGTGACTCTCCCTGCCAGTCATGTGACTCTCCCTGCCAGTCATGTGACTCTCCTTGCCAATGATGTGGCTCTCCCTGCAAGTCAGTGGTCACTTCATCCTAAATGGCAAAATAATTCCTATGTATTTCACTACTTTGACCAGCCTACTGGGCCCCCAATACTGTATGTAGACCACTACTAAACTAACACCAGCTAAACGAACAACACAACACCATCTAAACTAACACCACCATCTGAACTAACAACACCAGCTGAACTAACACCACCATCTAAACTAACACCACCATCTAAACTAACACCACCATCTAAACTAACACCACCATCTAAACTAACACCACCATCTAAACTAACACCACCATCTGAACTAACACCTTCATCTAAACTAACACCACCAGCTGAACTAACACCACCATCTAAACTAACACCACCATCTGAACTAACACCACCATCTAAACTAACACCACCATCTAAACTAACACCACCATCTAAACTAACACCACCATCTAAACTAACACCACCATCTAAACTAACACCACCAGCTGAACTAACACCACCATCTAAACTAACACCACCAGCTGAACTAACACCACCAGCTGAACTAACACCAGCTAAACTAACACCACCAGCTAAACTAACACCACCAGCTGAACTAACACCACCATCTAAACTAACACCACCAGCTAAACTAACACCACCAGCTGAACTAACACCACCATCTAAACTAACACCACCATCTGAACTAACACCACCATCTAAACTAACACCACCAGCTGAACTAACAACACCATCTGAACTAACACCACCATCTGAACTAACACCACCAGCTGAACTAACACCACCAGCTGAACTAACACCACCAGCTGAACTAACACCACCATCTGAACTAACACCACCATCTAAACTAACACCACCATCTGACCTAACACCTTCATCTAAACTAACACCACCATCTGAACTAACACCAACACCAGCTAAAATTAACACCATCCTCTAAACTAACACCACCAGCTAAACTACACCACCAGCTAAACTGACACCACCATCTAACCTAACACCACCATCTAAACTAACACCACCAGCTAAACTAACACCACCATCTAAACTAACACCACCATCTAAACTAACACCACCAGAGAAACTAACACCACCAGCTAAACTAACACCACCATCTAAACTAACACCACCATCTAAACTAACACCACCAGAGAAACTAACACCACCAGCTAAACTAACACCACCAGCTAAACTAACACCACCAGCGAAACTAACACCACTAGTGAAACTAACACCACCAGCGAAACTAACACCACCAGCTAAACTAACACCACCAGTGAAACTAACACCACCAGCTAAACTAACACCACCAGCTAAACTAACACCACCAGTGAAACTAACACCACCAGCGAAACTAACACCACCATCTAAACTAACACACCAGCTAAACTACACCACCAGCTAAACTAACACCACTACTAAACTAACACCACCAGTTAAACTAACACCACCAGCTATACTAACACCACGAACTAAACTAACACCACCGCCTAAACTAACACCACCACCTAAACTGACACCACCAGCTAAACTACACCATCAGCTAAACTAACACCACCTAAACTAACACCACTACTAAACTAACACCACCAGCTAAACTAACACCAGCTAAACTAACACCAGCTAAACTAACACCATCAGCTAAACTAACACCACCAACTAAACTAACACCACCATCTAAACTAACACCACCATCTAAACTAACACCACCAGCTAAACTAACACCACCAGCTAAACTAACACCACCATCTAAACTAACACCACCATCTAAACTAACACCACCAGCTGAACTAACACCAGCTAAACTAACACCACCAGCTAAACTACACCACCAGCTGAACTAACACCAGCTAAACTAACACCACCATCTAAACTACACCACCAGCTGAACTAACACCACCAGCTGAACTAACACCAGCTAAACTAATACCACCAGCTGAACTAACACCACCAGCTGAACTAACACCAGCTAAACTAATACCACCAGCTGAACTAACACCACCAGCTGAACTAACACCAGCTAAACTAACACCACTACTAAAATAATACCACCAGATAAACCAACACCAGCTATACTAACACCACCAGCCCATCCAGTATAAGAGCAGAGGTCTTTAACAGTCAATATTTTCAGACTGCAGTGGAGTGGAGCAGAGGGATTTGTCCCGGACACCATTGCTGGCGCCTCAGCAGAGAAAATGCAAGGCTTGTTAAAGTCACAGTGGAAACTTTCTTTACATGGCCTATAGCAGGCTGCTGTTAAATGAACCTGGAGATGGCTCAGGGCCTCAGGCTGTTATGGAGAGGCAGCTCTAGCCTGGTCCCAGATCTGTTTGTGCTATTATACCATGTTTGGTATGACAAGGAGTGGCAAGGATTGGAATGACAACAAAAACATTCTGATATCCAGGGTGAGTCAGCTTTGAGTGGATGTATGTTTGGATTACACCTGTTGGGGGGGGGGGTATTGGGTAGCTTTTTGGGTCTTGATCAGAACCATTTCTGGAGGACATTAGGGTTCCCATCCTAGTGTCACCTCAGCGAACCACATAGTCCTCATTATATTTAGTCAGCTGTTGAACACAGGCCTCTAACTTTCTGTCTATCCATACACTGTGTCGTCGTTTACCATAAATACTCTCTGTTCACCCAACTGTTTCCCTACCCAACTGTTTCCGTACCCAACTGTTTCCCTACCCAACTGTTTCCTTACCCAACTGTTTCCCTACCCAACTGTTTCCCTACCCAACTGTTTCCTTACCCAACTGTTTCCCTACCCAACTGTTTCCCTACCCAACTGTTTCCCTACCCAACTGTTTCCCTACCCAACTGTTTCCCTACCCAACTGTTTCCTTACCCAACTGTTTCCCTACCTTGCTGTTCCCCTATTTAATATACTAAAATAGACAGCAAGGTCCACTCATTTATAAAATAAACTGGACGACAAGATCCACTAATTAACAAACTAGACTAGACTACAAGACCCAATAATTAATAAACTAGACTAGACTACAAGACCCAATAATTAATCAACTAAACTAGACTACAAGACCCACTAATTAACAAACTATACTAGACTACAAGAGTTGTATGTGGAGGATGAGGGTTGCAGTAGATATCTCAGACAGGGGGAGTGAGGCCTAAGGGTTTTTTTAGAAATAAGCATGAACCAACCAGTGGGTCTTACGACAGGTATACAGATGACTAGTTTACAGGAGAGTATAGAGTGCAGTGATGTGTCCTATAAGGAGCATTGGTGGCAAATCTGATGGCCGAATAGTAAAGAACGTCTAGCCGCTCAAGAGCACCCTTACCTGCCGATCTGTAAATGATGTCTCCATAATCTAGCATGGGAAGGATGGTCTGAATCAGGGTTAGCTTGACATCTGGGGTGAAAGGGGAGCGATTACGATAGAGGAAATCAAGTCAAGATTTAACTTTAGTCTGCAGCTTTGATATGTGCTGAGAGGAGGGCAGTGTACCGTCTAGCCATACTCCCAAGTACTTGTATGAGGTGACAACCTCAAGCTCTAAACCCTCAGAGGTAGTAATAACACCTGTGGGAAGAGGGGCATTCTTCTTACCAAACCACATGACCTTTGTTTTGGAGGTGTTCAGAACAAGGTTAAGGGCAGAGAAAGCTTGTTGGACACTAAGAAAGCTTTGTTGTAGAGCGTTTAACACAAAATCCGGGGAGGGGCCAGCTGAGTATAATACTGTGTCATCTGCATATAAATGGATGAGAGAGCTTCCTACTGCCTGAGCTATGTTGTTGATGTAAATTGAGAAGAGCGTGGGGCCTAGGATCGAGCCTTGGGGTACTCCCTTGGTGACAGGCAGTGGCTGAGACAGTAGATGATCTGACTTTATACACTGCACTCTCAGAGAAGTAGTTAGCAAACCAGGCCAAAGACCCCTCAGACACCAATACTCCTTAGTCGGCCCACAAGAATGGAATGGTCTACTGTATCAAAGGCTTTTGCCAAGTCCATAGAAATAGCAGCGCAACATTACTTAGAATCAAGGGCAGTGGTGACATTATTGAGGACCTTCTTATGGATGGGTGTCCCTGTGCAGGGACCAAATCAGCGGAAATTTTAGAGCGCCAACTATAGTTTTTGATAAAACTCAAACTTTCATTAAAACACACATGCAAGGTACTGAATTAAAGCTACACTCGTTGTGAATCTAGCCACCAAGTCAGATATGTAAAATGCTTTTCGGCAAAAGCATGAGAAGCTATTATCTGATAGCATGCACCCCCCAAAATACCTGAACGACACCTAAACAAAAGATTTTGCGGTAGCCGGCGCTACACAAAACGCAGAAATAAAATATAAAACATTCAGCTGCGAAAAGCTGCGAAAATTCGCATCATCCTTAACAGGTTGCAGTGACAAATCCATAACCTGAAACCAGATTGCATACCAGAGAGAAAAGTAATGTCATACTTTCCAGGTCCATACCCAAACAGTTCGAACTACTAATTCTGAAAATTACTCTCTCCAGAAATAAGTCTCTCACTGTTGCCGCCTGCTACCGACCCCCCTCAGCTCCCAGCTGTGCCCTGGACACCATTTGTGAATTGATTGCCCCCCATCTAGCTTCAGAGTTTGTTCTGCTAGGTGACCTAAACTGGGATATGCTTAACACCCCGGCAGTCCTACAATCTAAGCTAGATGCCCTCAATCTCACACAAATCATCAAAGAACCCACCAGGTACAACCCTAACTCTGTAAGCAAGGGCACCCTCATAGACGTCATCCTGACCAACTGGCCCTCCAAATACACCTCCGCTGTCTTCAACCAGGATCTCAGCGACCACTGCCTCATTGCCTGTATCCGCTACGGTGCCGCAGTCAAACGACCACCTCTCATCACTGTCAAACGCTCCCTAAAACACTTCTGTGAGCAGGCCTTTCTAATCGACCTGGCCCGGGTATCCTGGAAGGACATTGACCTCATCCCGTCAGTTGAGGATGCCTGGTCATTCTTTAAGAGTAACTTCCTCACCATTTTAGATAAGCATGCTCCGTTCAAAAAATGCAGAACTAAGAACAGATACAGCCCTTGGTTCACTCCAGACCTGACTGCCCTCGACCAGCACAAAAACATCCTGTGGCGGACTGCAATAGCATCGAACAGTCCCCGCGATATGCAACTGTTCAGGGAAGTCAGGAACCAATACACGCAGTCAGTCAGGAAAGCTAAGGCCAGCTTCTTCAGGCAGAAGTTTGCATCCTGTAGCTCCAACTCCAAAAAGTTCTGGGACACTGTGAAGTCCATGGAGAACAAGAGCACCTCCTCCCAGCTGCCCACTGCACTGAGGCTAGGGAACACGGTCACCACCGACAAATCCATGATTATCGAAAACTTCAACAAGCATTTCTCAACGGCTGGCCATGCCTTCCGCCTGGCTACTCCTACCTCGGCCAACAGCCCCGGCCCCCGCAGCTCCTCGCCCAAGCCTCTCCAGGTTCTCCTTTACCCAAATCCAGATAGCAGATGTTCTGAAAGAGCTGCAAAACCTGGACCCGTATAAATCAGCTGGGCTTGACAATCTGGACCCTCTATTTCTGAAACTATCCGCCGCCATTGTCGCAACCCCTATTACCAGCCTGTTCAACCTCTCTTTCACATCGTCTGAGATCCCCAAGGACTGGAAAGCTGCCGCAGTCATCCCCCTCTTCAAAGGGGGTGACACCCTGGACCCAAACTGTTACAGACCTATATCCATCCTGCCCTGCCTATCTAAGGTCTTCGAAAGCCAAGTCAACAAACAGGTGACTGACCATCTCGAATCCCACCGTACCTTCTCCGCTATGCAATCTGGTTTCCGAGCCGGTCACGGGTGCACCTCAGCCACACTCAAGGTACTAAACGACATCATAACCGCCATCGATAAAAGACAGTACTGTGCAGCCGTCTTCATCGACCTTGCCAAGGCTTTCGACTCTGTCAATCACCATATTCTTATCGGCGGACTCAGTAGCCTCGGTTTTCCGGATGACTGCCTTGCCTGGTTCACCAATTACTTTGCAGACAGAGTTCAGTGTGTCAAATCGGAGGGCATGTTGTCCGGTCCTCTGGCAGTCTCTATGGGGGTGCCACAGGTTTCAATTCTCGGGCCGACTCTTTTCTCTGTATATATCAATGATGTTGCTCTTGCTGCGGGCGATTCCCTGATCCACCTCTACGCAGACGACACCATTGTATACACTTTCGGCCCGTCATTGGACACTATGCTATCTAACCTCCAATCGAGCTTCAATGCCATACAACACTCCTTCCGTGGCCTCCAACTGCTCTTAAACGCTAGTAAAACCAAATGCATGCTTTCCAACCGATCGCTGCCTGCACCCGCAAGCCTGAATGGAACCACAATGGACCTCAGAATCTCACCATGCTGAAACATGAGGTGATGGATGAATGGAACCACAATGGACCTCAGAATCTCACCATGCTGAAACATGAGGTGATGGATGAATGGCACCACAATGGGCCTCAGAATCTCGTCACCACCCACCACTGCGACCTGTATGCTCTAGTCGGCTGGCCCTCGCTACATATTCGTCGCCAGATCCACTGGCTCCAGGTCATCTACAAGTCCATTCTAGGCAAAGCTCCGCCTTATCTCAGCTCACTGGTCACGATGGCAACACCCATCCGTAGCACGCGCTCCAGCAGGTGTATCTCATTGATCATCCCTAAAGCCAACACCTCATTCGGCCGCCTTTCATTCCAATACTCTGCTGCCTGTGACTGGAATGAATTGCAAAATTCGCTGAAGTTGGAGACTTTTATCTCCCTCACCAACTTCAAACATCAGCTAGCTGAGCAGCTAACCGATTGCTGCAGCTGTACATAATCTATTGGTAAATAGCGCACCCATTTTCACCTACCTCATCCCCACAGTTTTTATTTATTTACTTTTCTGCTCTTTTGCACACCAATATCTCTACCTGTACATGATCATCTGATCATTTATCACTCCAGTGTTAATCTGCAATATTGTAATTATTCGCCTACCTCCTCATGCCTTTTGCACACATTGTATATAGACTCCCCTTTTTTTCTCTGTGTTATTGACTTGTTAATTGTTTACTCCATGTGTAACTCTGTGTTGTCTGTTCACACTGCTATGCTTTATCTTGGCCAGGTCGCAGTTGCAAATGAGAACCTGTTCTCAACTAGCCTACCTGGTTAAATAAAGGTGAAAAAAAAAAAAAAAAAAAAATACTATAGACATCAAGAAAGACAGTCAATTGATTATCGACAAGTTTTTCAAACACTTTTGATAAACAGGGCAAAATAGAAATAGGCCTATAACAGTTAGGATCAGCGAGATCTCCCCCTTTAAATAAAGGACAAACTGTGGCTGCCTTCAAAGCAATGGGAACCTCCCCAGAGAAAAGACAGAGAAAAGACAGGTTAAATAGGTCAGAGAAAGGCTTGGTGATGACAGGAGCAGCAACCTTAAAGAGGACAGGGTCTAAACCTTCTGACCCAGATGTTTTTTGGGGGTCAAGTTTAAGGATCTCCTTTAGCACCTCAGACTCAGTGACCGCCTGCAGGGAGAAACTTTGTAGCGGGGCAGGGGAAAAAGAGGGAGGAGCATCAGGGAGTCACATTAGAAGAGGTGGGAGATGAGGAAGTGTTGGAACAGGCAAGGAGGCATGGCTGAGTCAAATAGGAATCCTGAAGTGGTGATTAAAGAGCTCAGACATGTGCTCCTTGTCAGTAACAACCACATCATCAACATTAAGGGCCATGTGCTCCTTGTCAGTAACAACCACATCATCAACATTAAGGGACATGTGCTCCTAGTCAGTAACAACCACATCATCAACATTAAGGGACATGTGCTCCTTGTCAGTAACAACCACATCATCAACATTAAGGGCCATGTGCTCCTTGTCAGTAACAACCACATCATCAACATTAAGGGCCATGTGCTCCTTGTCAGTAACAACCACATCATCAACATTAAGGGACATGGGCAGCTGTGAGGAGGAGGGTTTATTCTCCAGGTCTTTAACCATTTTCAATAACTTATTGGGGTTAGACCCACAGAGAGAGAACTGCTCCTTAAAGTAACTAACTTTGGACTTCTGGATAGCCCGAATGCACTTATTTCTCATTTGCCTGAACGAGAGCCAGTCAGCATCAGTGTTACGAACCCCTTTGGCACTGCAGTCTAAGGGGGGGGGAAGGAAACGAGACCCGTAACATAATTCATGCAAATCATAACAGTGAAAAGGAACAGAGAGAACTAATAACAACAGACAACCGAAATCTACCATCAAACACTAAAGGTTATTTGTTTAAACACACTGTAATGAGGGTGTGTGGGGGGGGGTTATGAGCTGGACCCAAGGAAAGCACTAACTTTAAACCTAAAGCTAGTCTAGCCTGCTTCATGAACAGCTAGCTAACTAACCACTAAAATACAGTGGGTGGTCCGCCCAGTTCTAACTAGGTTACTTAGACAGTGTTTTCCTACGGGTAATGTATGACTAGCTTAGGTTTAAAAATAAAATAAAAATGAGTGCTTTCCTTAGGTCCAAACACCACAACAAAACATGCTCACATAATAACGGACAAATGTGACATGAAGGCGCAAAAACAAAAGAGAGATAACTCTAGAGACAACTGATTGGGTTTATTTTAAAGCAAGGGATTTGATTGGGTAAGGGAAACGGAGCAGGTGTGTCTTCAGTGGCGACTGATTGGCGACTGATGACTGCCGCCTGTGACTAGGGCAGAAGGAGAGAGAACAAATACACACAGGACACCTGTATCGGTAACACTCAGTCTGCGTGTGCTTAGACTTTTGCCAAATACAAATTCATGAGATGGAGTAACTCTGCCAGATCAAACCAGGGGTTGAACCTGTTTTTAATTCTCATTTTCTTTATAGGGGTATAAATGTTAACAATATCACTTTAAAAAAATGTTTTTTAAAGGTATTTGACAGAGGGGATCAAGCTGATTCTATACCAATTTACAGAGGCCAGGTCATGAAGGAGGGCTTGCTCATTAATGTTTTTTTTAGCAAGTGTCTATGACAAATTAGGACAGGTTGTTTCACTGAGCAGACATTATGAACACACACTGTAAAACAGGGATTACTAATGTCATTACAGAAAACACCAGTCTGATACCCATCAGGATTATTTGTGAGGATAACGTCGAGGACAGTTGCCTTTTCCGGAGTGTTTGGAGTCATGCCGTGTGGGATTGGTAATAATCTGAGAAAGATTTAGGGAGTCCCATGGCTTTAGGACTTGGTAAGGTGTTTTAAGCATGTCCCAGTTTAAGTCACCTAGCAGGACAAATTCAGACTTAGTGTAAGAGGCCAGGAGAGAACTTAGGTTACAGGCAGGTAGAGTTCAGGCGGTGCTGATGGAGGACGACAACATCCAGCAACAGTCAACCAAAAGCTATTTGAAAGTTTATTGCTGAAAACCAGCAAATTAAAATGTTTGGGGACAGACTTGGTGGAGACAACCGAGCACTGAAGGTAATCCTTGGTAAAGATTGCCACTCCCCCACCTTTGGAAGATCTGTCTTGCCCAAAAAGGTTATAACCAGACAGGTTAACATCAGTATTCAAAACACTCTTCCTTAACCACGTCTCAGTAATGACCAACACATCAGGATTGGAGCTGTGAACCCACACTTTCAATGGATCCATTTTAGGTAATAAGCTTCTATTGTTAACATGCAGAAAACCCAGGCTTTTACGAGAGCAGAAATCAGTGAAGCAGATATCAGAGCACAAGTCAGAATTGGGGCTAGCAACAGCAGATGGGCCAGGGTGTACATGCACATTTCCAGATATCATCAACAGTAGATGGGCCAGGGTGTACATGCACATTTCCAGATATCATCAGCAGTAATACAATCAAGGCACGGCAGAGGGCAGGGAGAGCTCTGCAGGGCTGATTTATGACGTCTGAATGTGCATCAGATGGCAACAAGATCATATTGCACAGCAACTTCATCAGGTAACATGAATACAAAGCCGGCAGAAGGTGGTTAGAATAGGATGGGAGGCCAAAAGTCTGTGTAACCAATAGAGAGTCACAGTCCCGAGGGTGGGAACAAACAGAGTCTGTCCCACTGTTGGGTAAAGACAATTTGTCGTCAACAAAGTATACAGTAGTCATGAGGCAAATAGCAAAATAGCTAAATGCAGAAGAAGAAAAAATGTATCTACTTGGGGCCATCGTTAGTTCAGAGTCACTCGACCCAACAGTGTGTGCGTGGTGGAGGTGAGCGAAAGCTCAGGAGAGAGAGGGGAGTTTGGTGGGGTACCTGTACCAGACAGGAGGAGACAGACCAGGGAGAGAGGGGTTAGTGTGGTGGGGGTACCTGTACCAGACAGGAGGAGACAGACGAGGGAGAGAGGGGTGAGTGTGGTGGGGGTACCTGTAACAGACAGGAGGAGACAGACCAGGGAGAGAGGGGTTAGTGTGGTGGGGGTACCTGTACCAGACAGGGGGAGACAGACCAGGGAGAGAGGGGTGAGTGTAGTGGAGGTACCTGTACCAGACAGGAGGAGACAGACCAGGGAGAGAGGGGTTAGTGTGGTGGGGGTACCTGTACCAGACAGGAGGAGACAGACGAGGGAGAGAGGGGTGAGTGTGGTGGGGGTACCTGTAACAGACAGGAGGAGACAGACCAGGGAGAGAGGGGTTAGTGTGGTGGGGGTACCTGTACCAGACAGGGGGAGACAGACCAGGGAGAGAGGGGTGAGTGTAGTGGAGGTACCTGTACCAGACAGGAGGAGACAGACCAGGGAGAGAGGGGTTAGTGTGGTGGGGGTACCTGTACCAGACAGGAGGAGACAGACCAGGGAGAGAGGGGTGAGTGTGGTGGGGGTACCTGTAACAGACAGGAGGAGACAGACCAGGGAGAGACGGGTTAGTGTGGTGGGGGTACCTGTAACAGACAGGAGGAGACAGACCAGGGAGAGAGGGGTTAGTGTGGTGGGGGTACCTGTACCAGACAGGGGGAGACAGACCAGGGAGAGAGGGGTGAGTGTAGTGGAGGTACCTGTACCAGACAGGAGGAGACAGACCAGGGAGAGAGGGGTTAGTGTGGTGGGGGTACCTGTAACAGACAGGAGGAGACAGACCAGGGAGAGAGGGGTTAGTGTGGTGGGGGTACCTGTACCAGACAGGGGGAGACAGACCAGGGAGAGAGGGGTGAGTGTAGTGGAGGTACCTGTACCAGACAGGAGGAGACAGACCAGGGAGAGAGGGGTTAGTGTGGTGGGGGTACCTGTAACAGACAGGAGGAGACAGACCAGGGAGAGAGGGGTTAGTGTGGTGGGGGTACCTGTACCAGACAGGGGGAGACAGACCAGGGAGAGAGGGGTGAGTATGGTGGGGGTACCTAACAGACAGGGGGAGACAGACCAGGGAGAGAGGGGTGAGTGTGGTGGGGGTACCTGTAACAGACAAGAGGAGACAGACCAGGGAGAGAGGGGTGAGTGTGGTGGGGGTACCTGTACCAGACAGGGGAAGACAGACCAGGGAGAGAGGGGTTAGTGTGGTGGGGGTACCTGTACCAGACAGGAGGAGACAGACCAGGGAGAGAGGGTGAGTGTGGTGGGGGTACCTGTACAGACAGGGAGAGACAGACCAGGGCGAGAGGGGTGAGTGTGGTGGGGGTACCTGTACCAGACAGGGGACGACAGACCAGGGAGAGAGGGGTGAGTGTGGTGGGGGTACCTGTACCAGACAGGGGACGACAGACCAGGGAGAGAGGGGTGAGTGTGGTGGGGGTACCTGTACCAGACAGGGGAGACAGACCAGGGAGAGAGGGGTGAGTGTAGTGGAGGTACCTGTACCAGACAGGGGACGACAGACCAGGGAGAGAGGGGTGAGTGTGGTGGGGGTACCTGTACCAGACAGGGGACGACAGACCAGGGAGAGAGGGGTGAGTGTGGTGGGGGTACCTGTACCAGACAGGAGGAGACAGACCAGGGAGAGAGGGGTTAGTGTGGTGGGGGTACCTGTACCAGACAGGAGGAGACAGACCAGGGAGAGAGGGGTTAGTGTGGTGGGGGTACAGCAGTTCACACACAGCTGTGTCTTTCTCCCTTGAACGCTATGGGTCTTGTCTTTCTCCCTTGAACGCTATGGGTCTTGTCTTTCTCCCTTGAACGCTATGGGTCTTGTCTTTCTCCCTTGAACGCTATGGGTCTTGTCTTTCTCCCTTGAACGCTATGGGTCTTGTCTTTCTCCCTTGAACGCTATGGGTCTTGTCTTTCTCCCTTGAACGCTATGGGTCTTGTCTTTTTCCCTTGAACGCTATGGGTCTTGTCTTTCTCCCTTGAACGCTATGGGTCTTGTCCCCACATGCTTCAAGATGGCCAACATATTTACTGTATAAAGAATGCAAAGGTAACTAAACTAAATGATTAGAAAGTCACTTCTGTCATCATGAAGTGCTTGACCCACTTCAATTTGCTTACCGCCCCAATAGGTCCACAGACGATTGCAATCACCATCAAACTGACCTATCCCATTTGGACAAGAGGAATACCTACACTACCATTCAAAAGTTTGGCGTCACTTAAAAATGTCCTTTTTTTTTTAACCACATTTTTTGGCCATTAAAATAACATAACATTTATCAGAAATACAATGTAGACATTGTTAATGTTGTAAATGACTATTGTAGCTGGAAACGGCAGATTTTTTATGGAATATCTACATAGTTGTACAGAGGCCCATTATCAGCAACCATCACTCCTGTGTTCCAATGACACGTTGTGTTAGCTAATCCAAGTTTATCATTTTAAAAGGCTAATTGATCATTAGAAAACCCTTTGAAATGATGTTAGCACAGCTGAAAACTGTTGTCCTGATTAAAGAAGCTAGTGAGGGAGATAAGTGTTTCCAGTTTTAGAGATTTTTGTAGTTCGTTCCAGTCATTGGCAGCAGAGAACTGGAAGGAGAGGCGGCCAAAGAAAGAATTGGTTTTGGGGGTGACTAGAGAGATATACCTGCTGGAGCGTGTGCTACAGGTGGGAGATGCTATGGTGACCAGCGAGCTGAGATAAGGGGGGACTTTATCTAGCAGGGTCTTGTAGATGACATGGAGCCAGTGGGTTTGGCAACGAGTATGAAGCGAGGGCCAGCCAACGAGAGCGTACAGGTCGCAATGGTGGGTAGTATATGGGGCTTTGGTGACAAAACGGATTGCACTGTGAGAGACTGCATCCAATTTGTTGAGTAGGGTATTGGAGGCTATTTTGTAAATGACATTGGCAGCATGAGTGAAGGATGCTTTGTTGCGAAATAGGAAGCCAATTCTAGATTTAACTTTGGATTGGAGATGTTTGATATGGGTCTGGAAGGAGAGTTTACAGTCTAACCAGACACCTAAGTATTTGTAGTTGTCCACATATTCTAAGTCAGAGCCGTCCAGAGTAGTGATGTTGGACAGGCGGGTAGGTGCAGGTAGCGATCGGTTGAAGAGCATGCATTTAGTTTTACTTGTATTTAAGAGCAATTGGAGGCCACGGAAGGAGAGTTGTATGGCATTGAAGCTTGCCTGGAGGGTTGTTAACACAGTGTCCAAAGAAGGGCCAGAAGTATACAGAATGGTGTCGTCTGCGTAGAGGTGGATCCGGGACTCACCAGCAGCAAGAGCGACCTCATTGATGTATACAGAGAAGAGAGTCGGTCCAAGAATTGAACCCTGTGGCACCCCCATAGAGACTGCCAGAGGTCCGGACAGCAGACCCTCCGATTTGACATACTGAACTCTATCAGAGAAGTAGTCGGTGAACCAGGCGAGGCAATCATTTGAGAAACCAAGGCTGTCGAGTCTGCCGATGAGGATGTGGTGATTGACAGAGTCGAAAGCCTTGGCTAGATCAATGAATACGGCTGCACAGTAATGTTTCTTATCGATGGCGGTTAAGATATCGTTTAGGACCTTGAGCGTGGCTGAGGTGCACCCATGACCAGCTCTGAAACCATATTGCATAGCAGGGAAGGTATGGTGAGATTCGAAATGGTCGGTAATCTGTTTGTTGACTTGACTTTCGAAGACTTTAGAAAGGCATGGTAGGATAGATATAGGTCTGTAGCAGTTTGGGTCAAGATGACCGCAGCTGCGTTCCAATCTTTGGGAATCTCAGACGACACGAAAGAGAGGTTGAACAGGCTAGTAATAGGGGCAACAATTTCGGCAGATAATTTTAGAAAGAAATGGTCCAGATTGTCTAGCCCGGCTGATTTGTAGGGGTCCAGATTTTGCAGCTCTTTCAGAACATCAGCTGAACGGATTTGGGAGAAGGAGAAATGGGGAAGGCTTGGGCGAGTTGCTGTTGGGAGTGCAGTGCTGTTGACCGGGGTAGGAGTAGCCAGGTGGAAAGCATGGCCAGCCGTAGAAAAATGCTTATTGAAATTCTCAATTATGGTGGATTTATCAGTGGTGACAGTGTTTCCTATCTTCAGTGCAGTGGGCAGCTGGGAGGAGGTGTTCTTATTCTCCATGGACTTTACAGTGTCCCAGACCTTTTTTGAGTTAGTGTTGCAGGAAGCAAATTTCTGCTTGAAAAAGCTAGCCTTGGCGTTTGTAACTGCCTATGTATAATGGTTTCTAGCTTCCCTGAACAGCTGCATATCACGGGGGCTGTTCGATGCTAATGCAGAACGCCATAGGATGTTTTTGTGTTGGTTAAGGGCAGTCAGGTCTGGGGAGAACCAAGGGCTATATCTATACTTACAATGTGTCTTCCAATGCCCCAAGGACAATATAAATTTAATGCAGGATTATGACAACTCATTGTCACAATAGTAGGGATTAGCTGAGCTGGGCTTGGGTCATTGATAAGTCATTGTTTCAACTCAGCCTTGAAATGTGTGGACAGAGTCCAGGAGTCAAGATGATTTGGATGGACTCCGTCATTCCTGTAGAGTATCTTCTGTTTCCAGAAGGTGTCAAAGTCATCAATAAACGTGACTCCAGCAGAGCTACAGTCTTTTAGCCAGATGTTTAATGCCAGCAGTCTGCTGAATCTTCCACACCCACGGCCCAATGATGGTTGAGTCTTTTAATGCTAAAATCAGTTCTTTAAATTCCAATTTCAGATGTTCCGAGCGAGCCCTCCTGATGTCGTTTGACCCCACATGGGACTAACACTGTGTCAACTCCCGGCATCTGTGGTAGAACAGTCTGAAGCAGCCTTGTGATGTCCTGTACTCGTGCACCTGTGTAGAACAGGATCTTTGCCTTGGGGACCGAGATGTTTCTCACCATAGAGCTGCCTATGATGACAGCTGGTGGTGTTCAATGGGCCAGTCTATCAGGCAAACTCACGGTCTGATGAGGTTCGAAGCTCCGAGGAACTAAACACGAGTTAGAATCCACTGGAGAGGGTGACAGAACAGAGAATGAAGACTCAGGTACCTCCGGATCCGATCTTGAATAGGAAGCCCCAAGGAAGAAGCCACTAGAGAGGGAGACAGAACCGAGGACGAAGATACAGGTACCTCCGGATCCGATCTTGAATGGGAAGCCCCCAAGGAAGAAGCCACTGGAGAGGGAGACAGAACCGAGGACAAAGATACAGGTACCTCTGGATCCGATCTTGAATGGGAAGCCCCCAAGGAAGAAGGCGCTGGAACCTCTGGATCCATGGTGGTAAAGCTATTACTGGTCTGTGTCAGGTCCGGGCTCAACATCTCTAAGGAGACCCCTGTTTCCAGAGGACACTGTTAGATATAGAAAGGGGCTAAGTTAGAACCACAGAACTAGAGGCTGTCCAGTCTTCTGTTAGAACCACAGAACTAGAGGCTGTCCAGTCTTCTGTTAGAACCACAGAACTAGAGGCTGTCCAGTCTTCTGTTAGAACCACAGAACTAGAGGCTGTCCAGTCTTCTGTTAGAACCACAGAACTAGAGGCTGTCCAGTCTTCTGTTAGAACCACAGAACTAGAGGCTGTCCAGTCTTCTGTTAGAACCACTCTCTCTCTCTCTCTCTCCCTCTCTCCCCCTTTCTCTCTCTCTCTCTCTCTCCCTCTCTCTTCTCCCCCTTCCCCCACACTCTCTCCCTCTCTTTTAGAACCCCTTCCCCCCCTCTCTCCAGTCTTCTCTTTCTCCCCCTTCCCCCTCTCTTTAGAACCTCTCTCTCCCTCTCTCTGTTAGAACCTCTCTCTCTCTCCCTCTCTTTTCTCCCCCTCCCCCCAGTCTTCTGTTCCCTCTCTCTTTCTCCCCTTCCCCCAGAACTCTTTCCTCTCTCTTAGAACCCAGAACTCCCCCCTCTCTCTCCCTCTCCCCCTCTCTCTCTCACACATCCTCTCTTCCTCATTCCCTCTCTCTCTCTCCCTCTCTCCCCAGAACTCTCTCCCTCTCTTTTTCCCCCAGAACTCCCCCCTCTCTCTCTCTCTCTCTCTCCCCCCCCTCTCTCTCTCCCTCTTCTTTTAGAACCCCCTTCTCCCCCTCTCTCTCTCACACAACCTCTCTTCCTCATTCCCTCTCTCCGTCTCTCCCTCCTTCAGATCTCTCTGTATCCCTCCTTCTGTGAAGCATCGGCAGCTCATCGGCAGCTTATCGGCAGCTCATCGGCAGCTCATCGGCAGCTCATCGGCAGCTCATCGGCAGCTCATCGGCAGCTCATCGGCAGCTCATCGGCAGCTCATCGGCAGCTCACCGGTTCACAGCCACAGGGATGAGCTTTTCCTCTCTAAACAGCAGCTTGACATGTGGACTTTACTTTAATTCATCTATTTTCTCTCTAACTCGATTCTTTAGACTGTCGGCTCTCTTTCGGACGTATAGTACTTTATTTGAGCTTTAAAGCAGAATCAGCTTCAGGTACAACATCATAATATCATTGAGACTTGTTAACTGATTCATAAATAGACATGATTAAATAGCTGTAAATTACAGTATCTATAGATAGTATAGAGATATATATAATACATATAGTATATACAGTATATATAGATAGTAAATAGATATATACAGTATATATAGATAGTAAATATATATATAGTATATACAGTATATATAGATAGTAAATAGATATATATAGATAGTATATACAGTATATATAGATAGTAAATAGATATATACAGTATATATAGATAGTAAATAGATATATATAATACATATAGTATATACAGTATATATAGATAGTAAATAGATATATATATAATACATATAGTATATACAGTATATATAGATAGTAAATTGATATATATAATATATATAGTATATACAGTATATATAGAGAGTTTATAGATATATATAATACATATTTTATATACAGTATATATATAGTATATACAGTATATATAGATAGTAAATAGATATATATAGTATATACAGTATATATAGATAGTAAATAGATATATACAGTATATATAGATAGTCTATAGATATATATAGTATATACAGTATATATAGATAGCAAATAGATATATATAGTACATACAGTATATATAGATAGTAAATAGATATATACAGTATATACAGTATATATAGATAGTAAATAGATATATATAGTATTTACAGTATATATAGATAGTAAATAGATATATACAGTATATATAGATAGTCTATAGATATATATAGTATATAACTCGATTCTATATATAGATAGTAAATAGATATATATAGTATATACAGTATATATAGATAGTAAATAGATATATACAGTATATATAGATAGTAAATAGATATATATAGTATATACAGTATATATAGATAGTAAATAGATATATACAGTATATATAGATAGTCTATAGATATATATAGTATATACAGTATATAGAGATAGTAAATAGATATATATAGTATATACAGTATATTTAGATAGTAAATAGATATAGTAAATAGATATATACAGTATATATAGATAGTCTATAGATATAGTATTTACAGTATATATAGATAGTAGATAGTATATAGACATATATAGTATATACAGTATATATAGAGTATATATAGTATATATAGATAGTATATAGATATATAGATATACAGTATATATACAGTATATATAGATAGTATATAGATATATAGATATACAGTATATATAGTATAGTATATAGATATATAGTATATACAGTATCTATAGATAGTATATAGATATATATAGTATTTACAGTATATATAGATAGTATATAGATATATATAGTACACACAGTATATATAGATAGTAAATAGATATATATAGTATATACAGTATATATATATATATAGATAGTATATAGATATACAGTGGGGCAAAAAAGTATTTAGTCAGCCACCAATTGTGGAAGTTCTCCCACTTAAAAAGATGAGAGAGGCCTGTAATTTTCATCATAGGTACACTTCAACTATGACAGAGAAAATTAGAAAAAAAATCCAGAAAATCACTCTCCTCAAACAACAGCATGGTATTTTTTCACTGTAATAGCTACGTTATGTTATTAGATTAACAACAATTTATGCTTTCTGCCAATATAAGACATGTCTATGTCCTGGAAAGTTTGCTGTTGCTTACAATGTCATTGTAGTCACATTAGCGCACATTAGCAACAACCGTCCCAGTATAGGAACACTGATCCAGTAGGTTAAAACCTCTTAGCGAGAAGATCTCACAAGCGGGGTCAAATTCGACAACATACAGTGAAATCGGAGTGCGCCAAATTCAAAATACAATATTAAATACTCATGAAAATACAAGTGTCATACATGATTCTTTAGCTTAGAATCTTGGTAATCGAACTGCGTTGCCAGGTTTTGCCAGATTTTAAAAAAAGGCTTTACGGTAAAAGCATAGCTTTTGTAATCATTAGTCCAAAAGTTGCAAACGATATTTTCTATTCTGCAAAGTCAGGTATGTTTATCCCCGTTTGGTTCCGTTTGCTTCCTTTTCAGAAAAGTTGTTCAACGGAATCGGCCCGAATTAATCCCCTGATGTCTCTGGCGGTTATAGTTCATTTTGTAATAATTTGGACATCCATCAATCAGTCCATCAATCTGTCATTATTCATTTTTTCCCTTTTAAACAAGATCTCCTTCTCTGAACAATTCTATTAGTATAAAATAATCTATTTTTTTTCAGTGTACAGTATAGTTCGGTATTTGTATTGTAAAGTGTTTTTGCTCATCTTTATCAAAAGTACCAATAATTATGAAGGTGACTGTATATGGATGTCTGACTCTGACAGCTGCTGTAGTTTCAGAACAGAGGATGTGAATTTTATTTTTCACGAAACTTCCTGTGAATGAGAACGCCAGTGGGATTTTTCAATTTTATCTCAATTAAATAGTAGGATGTCAACTTGAGTTCTGAGTTCATTCTCTGGTTACACAGTATTGAAAACATTGTCCTTTTTTTTGCCTCCTTCAAAAAAAAAACAAGGAAATGTTTTTCTTGTTCTCGTTTCATCAAATTTATATTATTATTACTATATTTATATTCAAATTTACAGCACCTCCGCTGGTAAAATCATTAACAAAAGAAAAACACTTATAAATCTAAACCCTGAAATGTGTTGCTTTATAGCAGCAACAGGTCTGGTGGAGGAAACTCTCTCTCTCAGAGAAATGTCATTACTGTCCCCAGTCCACCTGGCCATGCTGCTGCTCCAGATTCAACTGTTCTGCCTGTGATTAGTATTATTATTCGACAATGCTGGTCATTTATGAACATTTGAACATCTTGGCCATGTTCTGTTATAATCTCTCTAGGTTTCTTCCTAGGTTTTGGCCTTTCTAGGGAGTTTTTCCTAGCCACTGTCAGGCATATATATATATATATGTATATGTATATCTATATATATATATATGTCACGCATAGGTGTAATAGGTGGCAGGGAAGTCAGGCGCAGGAGAGTCAAATGGAGTTTAAATATGGAGTCTTTTAATAAAGTTCCACGGAGTATGCTCCATAACACACACACACACACACACACACACACACACACACACACACACACACACACACACACACACACACACACACACACACACACACACACACACACACACACACACACACACACACACACACACACACACACACACACACACACACACACACACACACGCACAGCAGCTGAACCAGCCAGCTCCATAACACTAACTGTACATAAACAAACAAACATGGGTACGAGGACCCGACGCGCACCTATACAACTAGCACACTACACTGACAATAAAACAATCTCTGACAAAGACATGAGGGGAAACAGAGGGTTAAATACACAACAGGTAATGAATGGGATTGAAAACAGGTGTGTGGGAAGACAAGACAAAACCAATGGAAAATGAAAAAAGGATCAATGATGGCTAGAAGACCGGTGACGTTGAACGCCGAGCACCGCCCGAACAAGGAGAGGCAACGACTTCGGCAGAAGTCGTGACAGCCACCGTGCTTCTACACCTGCATTGCTTGCTGTTTGAGGTCTTAGGCTGGGTTTCTGTACAGCACTTTGAGATATCAGCTGATGTACGAAGGGCTATATAAATACATTTGGTTTGATTTGATTACTCTGCTCCCTACATCCTCTAGTGACAGCGCAACAAGCCTGCACCTGATATGTGTCGTAGCGTTCCTGTAGCTTTTAAAGGGAAATCTGCAGTGGCTACATACATTTTCGGGACTTACAAATGAATGGCATGTAACCATTGATTCTTGAAGAATATAGCTTGCATCTACAGTATAGCTCTGTCTATGAATGTGAGAGGGGTTACATTTCTCCAGCCCTCATCCCTTTTTAACCAATCAGTAACGGGGGGAAATTATTTCTTAGTAATTAAACTGCTGATTGGCCACTTAATGCAGCGGGGCTGTTTCTGAAGGATGCAACCACCCATACAGACAGGCAGAATGGGAGAGGTACTGTAGCATCCACCCATACAGACAGGCAGAATGGGAGAGGTACTGTAGCATCCACCCATACAGACAGGCAGAATGGGAGAGGTACTGTAGCATCCACCCATACAGACAGGCAGAATGGGAGAGGTACTGTAGCATCCACCCATACAGACAGGCAGAATGGGAGAGGTACTGTAGCATCCACCCATACAGACAGGCAGAATGGGAGAGGTACTGTAGCATCCACCCATACAGACAGGCAGAATGGGAGAGAGGTACTGTAGCATCCACCCATACAGACAGGCAGAATGGGAGAGGTACTGTAGCATCCACCCATACAGACAGGCAGAATGGGAGAGGTACAGCATCCACCCATACAGACAGGCAGAATGGGAGAGGTACTGTAGCATCCATCCATACAGACAGGCAGAATGGGAGAGGTACTGTAGCATCCACCAATACAGACAGGCAGAATGGGAGAGGTACAGACCCTAACCCTAACCCTAACCCTAACCCTAACCCTAACCCTAACCCTAACCCTAACCCTAACCCTAACCCATACAGACAGGCAGAATGGGAGAGAGGTACTGTAGCATCCACCCATACAGACAGGCAGAATGGGAGAGGTACTGTAGCATCCACCCATACAGACAGGCAGAATGGGAGAGGTACTGTAGCATCCACCCATACAGACAGGCAGAATGGGAGAGGTACTGTAGCATCCACCCATACAGACAGGCAGAATGGGAGAGGTACTGTAGCATCCACCCATACAGACAGGCAGAATGGGAGAGAGGTACTGTAGCATCCACCCATACAGACAGGCAGAATGGGAGAGGTACTGTAGCATCCACCCATACAGACAGGCAGAATGGGAGAGGTACTGTAGCATCCACCCATACAGACAGGCAGAATGGGAGAGGTACTGTAGCATCCACCCATACAGACAGGCAGAATGGGAGAGGTACAGACCCTAACCCTAACCCTAACCCTAACCCATACAGACAGGCAGAATGGGAGAGGTACTGTAGCATCCACCCATACAGACAGGCAGAATGGGAGAGAGGTACTGTAGCATCCACCCATACAGACAGGCAGAATGGGAGAGAGGTACTGTAGCATCCACCCATACAGACAGGCAGAATGGGAGAGGTACAGACCCTAACCCTAACCCTAACCCTAACCCATACAGACAGGCAGAATGGGAGAGGTACTGTAGCATCCACCCATACAGACAGGCAGAATGGGAGAGGTACTGTAGCATCCACCCATACAGACAGGCAGAATGGGAGAGAGGTACTGTAGCATCCACCCATACAGACAGGCAGAATGGGAGAGGTACAGACCCTAACCCTAACCCTAACCCTAACCCATACAGACAGGCAGAACGGGAGAGGTACTGTAGCATCCACCCATACAGACAGGCAGAATGGGAGAGGTACTGTAGCATCCACCCATACAGACAGGCAGAATGGGAGAGGTACTGTAGCATCCACCCATACAGACAGGCAGAATGGGAGAGGTACAGACCCTAACCCTAACCCTAACCCTAACCCTAACCCATACAGACAGGCAGAATGGGAGAGAGGTACTGTAGCATCCACCCATACAGACAGGCAGAATGGGAGAGGTACTGTAGCATCCACCCATACAGACAGGCAGAATGGGAGAGAGGTACTGTAGCATCCACCCATACAGACAGGCAGAATGGGAGAGGTACTGTAGCATCCACCCATACAGACAGGCAGAATGGGAGAGGTACTGTAGCATCCACCCATACAGACAGGCAGAATGGGAGAGGTACTGTAGCATCCACCCATACAGACAGGCAGAATGGGAGAGGTACTGTAGCATCCACCCATACAGACAGGCAGAATGGGAGAGGTACAGACCCTAACCCTAACCCTAACCCTAACCCTAACCCTAACCCTAACCCTAACCCTAACCCTAACCCTAACCCTAACCCTAACCCTAACCCATACAGACAGGCAGAATGGGAGAGGTACTGTAGCATCCACCCATACAGACAGGCAGAATGGGAGAGGTACTGTAGCATCCACCCATACAGACAGGCAGAATGGGAGAGAGGTACTGTAGCATCCACCCATACAGACAGGCAGAATGGGAGAGGTACTGTAGCATCCACCCATACAGACAGGCAGAATGGGAGAGAGGTACTGTAGCATCCACCCATACAGACAGGCAGAATGGGAGAGAGGTACTGTAGCATCCACCCATACAGACAGGCAGAATGGGAGAGAGGTACTGTAGCATCCACCCATACAGACAGGCAGAATGGGAGAGAGGTACTGTAGCATCCACCCATACAGACAGGCAGAATGGGAGAGGTACTGTAGCATCCACCCATACAGACAGGCAGAATGGGAGAGAGGTACTGTAGCATCCACCCATACAGACAGGCAGAATGGGAGAGAGGTACTGTAGCATCCACCCATACAGACAGGCAGAATGGGAGAGGTACTGTAGCATCCACCCATACAGACAGGCAGAATGGGAGAGGTACTGTAGCATCCACCCATACAGACAGGCAGAATGGGAGAGGTACTGTAGCATCCACCCATACAGACAGGCAGAATGGGAGAGAGGTACTGTAGCATCCACCCATACAGACAGGCAGAATGGGAGAGGTACTGTAGCATCCACCCATACAGACAGGCAGAATGGGAGAGAGGTACTGTAGCATCCACCCATACAGACAGGCAGAATGGGAGAGAGGTACTGTAGCATCCACCCATACAGACAGGCAGAATGGGAGAGAGGTACTGTAGCATCCACCCATACAGACAGGCAGAATGGGAGAGAGGTACTGTAGCATCCACCCATACAGACAGGCAGAATGGGAGAGGTACTGTAGCATCCACCCATACAGACAGGCAGAATGGGAGAGAGGTACTGTAGCATCCACCCATACAGACAGGCAGAATGGGAGAGAGGTACTGTAGCATCCACCCATACAGACAGGCAGAATGGGAGAGGTACTGAGCATCCATCCATACAGACAGGCAGAATGGGAGAGGTACTGTAGCATCCACCAATACAGACAGGCAGAATGGGAGAGGTAGAGACCCTAACCCTAACCCTAACCCTAACCCTAACCCTAACCCTAACCCTAACCCATACAGACAGGCAGAATGGGAGAGAGGTACTGTAGCATCCACCCATACAGACAGGCAGAATGGGAGAGGTACTGTAACATCCACCCATACAGACAGGCAGAATGGGAGAGGTACTGTAGCATCCACCCATACAGACAGGCAGAATGGGAGAGGTACTGTAGCATCCACCCATACAGACAGGCAGAATGGGAGAGGTACTGTAGCATCCACCCATACAGACAGGCAGAATGGGAGAGGTACTGTAGCATCCACCCATACAGACAGGCAGAATGGGAGACCCTACTGTAGCATCCACCCATACAGACAGGCAGAATGGGAGAGGTACTGTAGCATCCACCCATACAGACAGGCAGAATGGGAGAGGTACCCTCCACCCATACAGACAGGCAGAATGGGAGAGGTACAGACCCTAACCCTAACCCTAACCCTAACCCATACAGACAGGCAGAATGGGAGAGGTACTGTAGCATCCACCCATACAGACAGGCAGAATGGGAGAGAGGTACTGTAGCATCCACCCATACAGACAGGCAGAATGGGAGAGAGGTACTGTAGCATCCACCCATACAGACAGGCAGAATGGGAGAGGTACAGACCCCATAACCCAGAATGGGAGAGGTAACCCTAACCCTAACCCATACAGACAGGCAGAATGGGAGAGGTACTGTAGCATCCACCCATACAGACAGGCAGAATGGGAGAGGTACTGTAGCATCCACCCATACAGACAGGCAGAATGGGAGAGGTACAGACCCTAACCCTAACCCTAACCCTAACCCTAACCCTAACCCTAACCCTAACCCTAACCCTAACCCTAACCCATACAGACAGGCAGAATGGGAGAGGTACTGTAGCATCCACCCATACAGACAGGCAGAATGGGAGAGGTACTGACAGCATCCACCCATACAGACAGGCAGAATGGGAGAGAGGTACTGTAGCATCCACCCATACAGACAGGCAGAATGGGAGAGGTACTGTAGCATCCACCCATACAGACAGGCAGAATGGGAGAGAGGTACTGTAGCATCCACCCATACAGACAGGCAGAATGGGAGAGAGGTACTGTAGCATCCACCCATACAGACAGGCAGAATGGGAGAGAGGTACTGTAGCATCCACCCATACAGACAGGCAGAATGGGAGAGAGGTACTGTAGCATCCACCCATACAGACAGGCAGAATGGGAGAGGTACTGTAGCATCCACCCATACAGACAGGCAGAATGGGAGAGAGGTACTGTAGCATCCACCCATACAGACAGGCAGAATGGGAGAGAGGTACTGTAGCATCCACCCATACAGACAGGCAGAATGGGAGAGGTGGTAAATCCACCCATACAGACAGGCAGAATGGGAGAGGTACTGTAGCATCCACCCATACAGACAGGCAGAATGGGAGAGGTACTGTAGCATCCACCCATACAGACAGGCAGAATGGGAGAGAGGTACTGTAGCATCCACCCATACAGACAGGCAGAATGGGAGAGGTACTGTAGCATCCACCCATACAGACAGGCGAAATGGGAGAGAGGTACTGTAGCATCCACCCATACAGACAGGCAGAATGGGAGAGAGGTACTGTAGCATCCACCCATACAGACAGGCAGAATGGGAGAGGTACTGTAGCATCCACCCATACAGACAGGCAGAATGGGAGAGAGGTACTGTAGCATCCACCCATACAGACAGGCAGAATGGGAGAGGTACTGTTCCATCCACCCATACAGACAGGCAGAATGGGAGAGAGGTACTGTAGCATCCACCCATACAGACAGGCAGAATGGGAGAGAGGTACTGTCATCCACCCATACAGACAGGCAGAATGGGAGAGGTACTGTAGCATCCACCCATACAGACAGGCAGAATGGGAGAGGTACTGTAGCATCCACCCATACAATCCACCCATACAGACAGGCAGAATGGGAGAGGTACTGTAGCATCCACCCATACAGACAGGCAGAATGGGAGAGAGGTACTGTAGCATCCACCCATACAGACAGGCAGAATGGGAGAGAGGTACTGTAGCATCCACCCATACAGACAGGCAGAATGGGAGAGAGGTACTGTAGCATCCACCCATACAGACAGGCAGAATGGGAGAGGTACTGTAGCATCCACCCATACAGACAGGCAGAATGGGAGAGAGGTACTGTAGCATCCACCCATACAGACAGGCAGAATGGGAGAGAGGTACTGTAGCATCCACCCATACAGACAGGCAGAATGGGAGAGGTACTGTAGCATCCACCCATACAGACAGGCAGAATGGGAGAGGTACTGTAGCATCCACCCATACAGACAGGCAGAATGGGAGAGGTACTGTAGCATCCACCCATACAGACAGGCAGAACGGGAGAGGTACTGTAGCATCCACCCATACAGACAGGCAGAATGGGAGAGGTACAGACCCTAACCCTAACCCTAACCCTAACCCATACAGACAGGCAGAATGGGAGAGGTACAGACCCTAACCCTAACCCTAACCCTAACCCATACAGACAGGCAGAATGGGAGAGGTACAGACCCTAACCCTAACCCATACAGACAGGCAGAATGGGAGAGGTACAGACCCTAACCCTAACCCTAACCCTAACCCATACAGACAGGCAGAATGGGAGAGGTACAGACCCTAACCCTAACCCTAACCCTAACCCTAACCCATTCAGACAGGCAGAATGGGAGAGGTACTGTAGCATCCACCCATACAGACAGGCAGAATGGGAGAGGTACAGACCCTAACCCTAACCCTAACCCTAACCCATACAGACAGGCAGAATGGGAGAGGTACAGACCCTAACCCTAACCCTAACCCTAACCCATTCAGACAGGCAGAATGGGAGAGGTACAGACCCTAACCCTAACCCTAACCCTAACCCATACAGACAGGCAGAATGGGAGAGGTACAGACCCTAACCCTAACCCTAACCCTAACCCTAACCCTAACCCTAACCCTAACCCATTCAGACAGGCAGAATGGGAGAGGTACAGACCCTAACCCTAACCCTAACCCTAACCCATACAGACAGGCAGAATGGGAGAGGTACAGACCCTAACCCTAACCCATACAGACAGGCAGAATGGGAGAGGTACAGACCCTAACCCTAACCCTAACCCTAACCCTAACCCATACAGACAGGCAGAATGGGAGAGGTACAGACCCTAACCCTAACCCTAACCCTAACCCATACAGACAGGCAGAATGGGAGAGGTATGGTTGAGATTAAACGGCGGTGTCCTATTGGAAGAGCTCGGGGCCCACGTCCAGACAGAATCTCATATCAGGAGTGCTGATCTAGGATTGGTTAAGCCTTTTAGGTCACAATGAATACGATTGTATGGACATATGGGACTGGACCAGCGCTCTTACGCTGAAATGCTGTGTGAAAAAGGGCCCAGGTTATAACTGTAGATGATGTGATTTGCTGTACACAGCATTTAGAAATGTCAAAGTGAAGGACATCCAGTTTCAGAATTTCCTAGTAAAGTTGTGCTGCCATCTTGTGGTCTAAAAACAAACTGCAGTCAAACTGGTAGAATGATGACATCAGACTGGAACTCCAATACATATTGGCAACACGGTGACATCATTGGAAATTGCCAATGATTTTCTTGGATGGTTTTAAAATAATGAATTAACCAAAAACTCTGAAACTCCCAAACAAGACAAGTAGTCTTGTCTTTTCCAGCACCTTTTTCTCTTTACGTTCCACTGTAACTCTTTAACAAAAAGTTTTTAGTAAAATAAATATAATTTACCTAAATATATGGGAAGTTGTTAAGTGGCCCAGAAACCGTGTTCCTTCAGGCTCTCGGTCACTAGATTAACTCCACTAAAGACCCACGGTTTAAACCTCAACCACCACATAAAGAGACCTACGGTTTAAACCTCAACCACCACATAAAGAGACCTACGGTTTAAACCTCAACCACCACATAAAGAGACCTACGGTTTAAACCTCAACCACCACATAAAGAGACCTACGGTTTAAACCTCAACCACCACATAAAGAGACCTACGGTTTAAACCTCAACCACCACGTAAAGAGACCTAAACCTCAACCACCACGAATAAAGACGGTTTAAACCTCAACCACCACATAAAGAGACCTACGGTTTAAACCTCAACCACCACATAAAGAGACCTACGGTTTAAACCTCAACCACCACATAAAGAGACCTACGGTTTAAACCTCAACCACCACGTAAAGAGACCTACGGTTTAAACCTCAACCACCACATAAAGAGACCCACGGTTTAAACCTCAACCATTACGAATAAAGACCTACGGTTTAAACCTCAACCACCACATAAAGAGACCTACGGTTTAAACCTCAACCATTACGAATAAAGACCTACGGTTTAAACCTCAACCACCACATAAAGAGACCTACGGTTTAAACCTCAACCACCACATAAAGAGACCTACGGTTTAAACCTCAACCACCACGAATAAAGACCTACGGTTTAAACCTCAACCATTACGAATAAAGAACTAACCTCAACCACCACATAAAGAGACCTACGGTTTAAACCTCAACCACCACATAAAGAGACCTACGGTTTAAACCTCAACCACCACATAAAGAGACCTACGGTTTAAACCTCAACCACCACATAAAGAGACCTACGGTTTAAACCTCAACCACCACATAAAGAGACCTACGGTTTAAACCTCAACCACCATGAATAAAGAGACCTACGGTTTAAACCTCAACCACCACATAAAGAGACCTACGGTTTAAACCTCAACCACCACATAAAGAGACCTATGGTTTAAACCTCAACCATTACGAATAAAGACCCACGGTTTAAACCTCAACCACCACATAAAGAGACCTACGGTTTAAACCTCAACCACCACGAATAAAGACCTACGGTTTAAACCTCAACCACCACATAAAGAGACCTACGGTTTAAACCTCAACCACCACATAAAGAGACCTACGGTTTAAACCTCAACCACCACATAAAGAGACCTACGGTTTAAACCTCAACCACCACATAAAGAGACCTACGGTTTAAACCTCAACCACCACATAAAGAGACCTACGGTTTAAACCTCAACCACCACGAATAAAGACCCACGGTTTAAACCTCAACCACCACGAATAAAGAGACCTACGGTTTAAACCTCAACCACCACATAAAGAGACCTACGGTTTAAACCTCAACCACCACATAAAGAGACCTACGGTTTAAACCTCAACCACCACATAAAGAGACCTACGGTTTAAACCTCAACCACCACATAAAGAGACCCACGGTTTAAACCTCAACCACCACATAAAGAGACCTACGGTTTAAACCTCAACCACCACATAAAGAGACCTACGGTTTAAACCTCAACCACCACATAAAGAGACCTACGGTTTAAACCTCAACCACCACATAAAGAGACCTACGGTTTAAACCTCAACCACCACATAAAGAGACCTACGGTTTAAACCTCAACCATTACGAATAAAGACCCACGGTTTAAACCTCAACCACCACATAAAGAGACCTACGGTTTAAACCTCAACCATTACGAATAAAGACCCACGGTTTAAACCTCAACCACCACGAATAAAGACCCACGGTTTAAACCTCAACCACCACATAAAGAGACCTACGGTTTAAACCTCAACCACCACATAAAGAGACCTACGGTTTAAACCTCAACCACCACATAAAGAGACCTACGGTTTAAACCTCAACCATCACGAATAAAGAACTACGGTTTAAACCTCAACCACCACGAATAAAGACCTACGGTTTAAACCTCAACCACCACATAAAGAGACCTACGGTTTAAACCTCAACCAC
>NC_060179.1:1864389-2026889 GCF_021184085.1 Oncorhynchus gorbuscha | reverse complement strand
GTGTAGGGTGTAGGGTGTAACGTTAGTGTGTAGGGTGTAGGGTGTAACGTTAGTGTGTAGGGTGTAGGGTGAATGGTGTAGGGTGTAATGTTAGTGTGTAGGGTGTAGGGTGTAACGTTAGTGTGTAGGGTGTAGGGTGAATGGTGTAGGGTGTAGGGTGAATGGTGTAGGGTGTAACGTTAGTGTGTAGGGTGTAGGGTGAAGGGTGTAGGGTGTAGGGTGAAGGGTGTAGGGTGTAGGGTGTAGGGTGTAACGTTAGTGTGTAGGGTGTAGGGTGAAGGGTGTAGTGTGTAGGGTGTAGGGTGTAGGGTGAAGGGTGTAGGGTGTAGGGTGTAACGTTAGTGTGTAGGGTGTAGGGTGAATGGTGTAGGGTGTAGTGTGTAGGGTGTAGGGTGGGTGTAGGGTGAAGGGTGTAACGTTAGTGTGTAGGGTGTAGGGTGAATGGTGTAGGGTGTAGGGTGTAGTGTGTAGGGTGTAGGGTGAATGGTGTAGGGTGAAGGGTGTAGGGTGTAGGGTGTAGGGTGTAGGGTGAAGGGTGTAGGGTGTAGGGTGTAACGTTAGTGTGTAGGGTGTAGGGTGAAGGGTGTAGGGTGTAGGGTGAATGTGAATGGTGTAGGGTGTAGTGTGTAGGGTGTAGTGTGTAGGGTGTAGTGTGTAGGGTGTAGGGTGTAGAGTGTAGGGTGTAGTGTGTAGGGTGTAGGGTGTAGGGTGTAGGGTGTAGGGTGTAGTGGTAGGTGCTATATATAGAACTATAGGGCTCCTCTCCTGTCGTTGTGTTTCTATAACAGTACTGACTGGTTGCCCTGGGACCTGGATTCAGCTGGTAAACCATGGAGAACTATAGGGCTCCTCTCCTGTCGTTGTGTTTCTATAACAGTACTGACTGGTTGCCCTGGGACCTGGATTCAGCTGGTAAACCATGGAGAACTATAGGGCTCCTCTCCTGTCGTTGTGTTTCTATAACAGTACTGACTGGTTGCCCTGGGACCTGGATTCAGCTGGTAAACCATGGAGAACTATACAGCGGGAGGAGAAGGTATCCTTCTGAACTGCAGCATGTCCGGGAGGCACAACTTCATCTTCACCCTGATCCCGGTAGTGTACGGCTGTAACTTTGTCATCGGCATGGTGGGGAACAGCATGGTGGTGGCGGTCATCTACCGTTACATGAAGCTGAAGACAGTGGCCAACGTGTCCGTCCTCAACCTCGCCATCTCAGACCTTACCTTCCTGATCACCCTGCCCATGTGGGCCACCTTCACAGCCACAGGCTACCATTGGCCCTTCGGTGGGTTCCTGTGTAAGGCCAGCGCTAGCCTGGTTATGTTCAACCTCTACAGTTCCATCTTCTTCCTCACCGCGCTCAGCATCGACCGCTACCTGGCCATCGTCCACCCAGTGAGGTCGCGGCAGCGCCGTACTGTGCTCTACGCCCGTATCACCTGCGTCCTGGTTTGGCTCTTCGCCCTCCTGCTGTCCGTCCCCACGACCCAGAGTCCTGATGCACATCACCAACTACAACATCACCACGTACTGCACCCTGAGGTTTGACATGATTAGGGCTATTTCTTCATTGAGTGACTCTTAAACAGGAAAATGTTGATATTGTGGTAATTGGTGCTACGACAGTTTTTCTGTTGAGTGTGAAGTCTCATTGTGTTTGTATCCCAACCATCTAATACGGTCTCCATCTGGAGCAGCCCACCACTATTCACAAATAAATTAAATAAATAATTCAGGGCTCCAGGCACCTCCTCCTCACCATCAGCCTGATGAAGAGCATCCTTGGGTTCCTGTTTCCCTTCTTCATCATCATCACCTGCTACTGCCTGATTGGTGGAGCCTTGGTCAGGGCGCGGAGCATCCAAAAGACCACCCGGTCGAGAGACGATGAGGTGTTGAGGATACTGGCGTCGGCTGTCCTAGTTTTCTTCCTGTGTTGGGTGCCCCACCAGGTGGGAGGAGACTCTCTCTCCACACACACACTCCATTCTGAAGATACTCCCTCTACACACACTGCATTCTATAGATACAGTGGGGTAAAAAAGTATTTAGTCAGCCACCAATTGTGCAAGTTCTCCCACTTAAAAAGATGAGAGAGACCTGTAATGTTCATCATAGGTACACTTCAACTATGACAGACAAAATGAGAAAAAAAATCCAGACAAGCAAGATTTCTGGTTGTCACAGACCTGTAACTAATTCTTTAATAGGCTCCTCTGTCCTCCACTTGTTACCTGTATTAATGGCACCTGTTTGAACTTGTTATCAGTATAAAAGACACCTGTCCACAACCTCAAACAGTCACAATCTAAATTCCACTATGGCTAAGACCAAAGAGCTGTCAAAGGACACCAGAAACAAAATTGTAGACCTGCACCAGGCTGGGAAGACTGAATCTGCAATAGGTAAGCAGCTTGGTTTGAAGATATCAACTGTTGGAGCAATTATTAGGAAATGGAAGACATACAAGACCACTGATAATCTCCCTCGATCTGGGGCTCCACGCAAGATCTCACCCCGTGGGGTCAAAATGATCACAAGAGCGGTGAGCAAAAATCCCAGAACCACACGGGGGGACCTAGTGAATGACCTGCAGAGAGCTGGGACCAAAGGAACAAAGCCTACCATCAGTAACACACTACGCCGCCAGGGACTCAAATCCTGCAGTGCCAGACGTGTCCCCCTGCTTAAACCAGTACATGTCCAGGCCCGTCTGAAGTTTGCTAGAGAACATTTGGATGATCCAGAAGAAGATTGGGAGAATGTCATATGGTCAGATGAAACCAAAATACAACTTTTTGGTAAAAACTCAACTCGTCGTGTTTGGAGGACAAAGAATGCTGAGTTGCATAATAACACCATACCTACTGTGAAGCATGGGGTGGAAACATCATGCTTTGGGGCTGTTTTTCTGCAAAGGGACCAGGACGACTGATCCATGTAAAGGAAATAATGAATGGGGCCATATATCGTGAGATTTTGAGTGAAAACCTCCTTCCATCAGCAAGGGCATTGAAGATGAAACGTGGCTGGGTCTTTCAGCATGACAATGATCCCAAACACACCGCCCGGGCAACGAAGGAGTGGCTTCGAAATAAGCATTTTAAGGTCCTGGAGTGGTCTCCAGATCTCAACCCCATAGAAAATCTTTGGAGGGAGTTGAAAGTCCATGTTGCCCAGCAACAGCCCGAAAACATCACTGCTCTAGAGGAGATCTGCATGGATGAATGGGCCAAAATACCAGCAACAGTGTGTGAAAACCTGAAGACTTACAGAAAACGTTTGACCTCTGTCATTGCCAACAAAGGGTATATAACAAAGTATTGAGATAAACTTTTGTTATTGACCAAATACTTATTGACCAAATACACACTGCATTCTATGTATGCTTCCATATGATAGATGTATTTGATAATGTTTCGACCAATCAGGTCTTTATCACATCATCTGACTGACGTGTTGAAAATATATCCTATTGTCACATATGTTGATCACATGGGAGCGTGCAATACAGTGAGTCTCTTTTCACCGTTAATTGAATAAAATTATTTCCACACCTGCTAGATCCGACAATAGGACATTTGAGAAGACAGTCAGGTCTTGTTTGGTTTATACAGCAGAACCTCAAAGTTTTATCTCTGAATTTATTTGGAATTCTTCCACTGATTCTTTTAAACAGATTATCCTGTTATATCCTGTTATTATCCTGTTATTATCATTTTATTATACAGTTATATCCTGTTATATCCTGTTAATATCATGTCATTATCCTGTTAATATCATTATCCTGTTAATATCATGTCATTATCCTGTTATTGTCCAGTTATATCCTGTTATTATCCTGTTATCATCCAGTCATATCCTGTTATTATCCTGTTATATTCTGTTATTATCCAGTTATATCCAGTTATATCCTGTTATTATCCAGTTATATCCAGTTATATCCTGTTATTATCCTGTTATATCCTTTTATTATCCTGTTATTGTCCAGTTATATCCTGTTATTGTCCAGTTATATCCTGTTATTATCCTGTTGATATCCTGTTATTATCCAGTTATATCCTGTTATTATCCATATCCTGTTATTATCCTGTTGATATCCTGTTATTATCCTGTTATTATCCAGTCGCTCTGGATAAGAGCGTCTGCTAAATGACTTAAATGTAAATGTAATATCCTGTTAAATCCTGATAATATCATGCCATTATCCTGTTAATATCATGTCATTATCCTGTTATTGTCTAGTTATATCCTGTTATATCCTGTTATATCCAGTTATTATCCTGTTATTATCCTTTTATTACCCTGTTATATCCTGTTATTATCCAGTTATATCCTTTTATATCCTGTTATTATCCTGTTATTATCCAGTTATATCCTGTTATATCCTGTTATTATCCAGTTATAACATTTTATTATCCTGTTGATATCCTGTTATTATCCAGTTATATCCTGTTATTATCCTGTTATTATCCTGTTATTATCCTGTTATTATCCTTTTATTATCCTGTTATTATCCAGTTATATTATCTTATTATCCTGTTGATATCCTGTTATTATCCTGTTATTATCCAGTGATATCCTGTTATATCTTGTTAATATCATGTCATTATCCTGTTATTGTCCAGTTATATCCTGTTATTATCCAGTTATATCCTGTTATTATCCTGTTATTATCCTGTTATATCCTGTTATTATCCTGTTATTATCCTGTTATTATCCTGTTATTATCCTGTTATTATCCTGTTATTATCCTGTTATATCCAGTTATATCCTGTTATATCCAGTTATATCCTGTTATTATCCTGTTATTATCCTGTTATTATCCTGTTATATCCTGTTATTATCCTGTTATATCCTGTTATTGTCCAGTTATATCCTGTTATTATCCTGTTATATCATGTTAATATCCTGTTATTATCCTGTTATATCCTGTTATATCCTGTTATTATCCTGTTATTATCCTGTTATTATCCTATTATTATCCAGTTATTATCCTGTTATATCCAGTTATTATCATGTTATTATCCAGTTATTATCCTGTTATTATCATGTTATTATCCTGTTATTATCCTGTTATTATCCTGTTATTATCCTGTTATTATCCTGTTATTATCCTGTTATTGTCCTGTTATATCCTGTTATTATACATTTACATTTACATTTAAGTCATTTAGCAGACACTCTTATCCAGAGCGACTTACAAGTTATATCCTGTTATATCCAGTTATATCCTGTTATTATCCTGTTATTATCCAGTTATTATCCTGTTATTGTCCAGTTATATCCAGTTATTATCCTGTTATTATCCCGTTATTATCCTGTTATTATCCTGTTATTATCCTGTTATATCCTGCTATTATCACGTTATTATCCTGTTGATATCCTGTTATATCCTGTTATTATCCTGTTATTATCCTGTTATATCCTGTTATTATCCTGTTATATCCTGTTAATATCAAGTTATATCCTGTTATATCCTGTTATTATCCTGTTATATCCTGTTATTATCCTGTTATATCCTGTTATTATCATGTTATTATCCTGTTATTATCCTGTTATTATCCTGTTATTATCCTGTTATTATCCTGTTATTATCCTGTTATATCCTGTTATTATCATGTTATATCCTGTTATTATCCTGTTATATCATGTTATTATCCTGTTATATCCTGTTATTATCCTGTTATATCCTGTTATTATCCTGTTATTATTATCCTGTTATTATCCTGTTATTTATCCTGTTATTATCCTGTTATTATCCTGTTATATCCTGTTATTATTATTATCCTGTTATATCCTGTTATTATCCTGTTATTATCCTGTTATTATCCTGTTATATCCTGTTATTATCCTGTTATTATCCTGTTATTTCCAGTTATATCCTGTTATTATCCTGTTATATCCATGTTATTATCCTGTTATTATCATGTTATATCCTGTTATTATCCAGTTATATCCTGTTATTATCCTGTTATCATCCAGTCATATCCTGTTATTATCCTGTTATATCCTGTTATTATCCAGTTATATCCAGTTATATCCTGTTATTATCCAGTTATATCCAGTTATATCCTGTTATTATCCTGTTATATCCAGTGTTATCCTGTTATATCTTGTTAATAGCATGTCATTATCCTGTTATTGTCCAGTTATATCCTGTTATTATCCAGTTATATCCTGTTATTATCCTGTTATTATCCTGTTATATCCTGTTATTATCCTGTTATTATCCTGTTATTATCCTGTTATATCCTGTTATTATCCTGTTATTGTCCAGTTATATCCTGTTATATCCTGTTATATCCAGTTATATCCTGTTATTATCCTGTTATTATCCTGTTATATCCTGTTATTATCCTGTTATTATCCAGTTATATCCTGTTATTATTAATAGCATGTTATTATCCTTTATTATCCTTTAAGGCCTGTTTATCCTGTTATTATCCTGTTATATCATTATCTTTATCCTGTTATATCCTGTTATATCTTATATCCTGTTATTATCCTGTTATATCCTGTTATATCCAGTTATATCCTGTTATTATCCTGTTATTATCCTGTTATTATCCAGTTATTATCCAGTTATTATCCAGTTATTATCCTGTTATTATCCAGTTATTATCCTGTTATTATCCTGTTATTATCCTGTTATATCCTGTTATTATCCAGTTATTATCCAGTTATTATCCTGTTATATCATGTTATTATCCTGTTATTATCCTGTTATATCCTGTTATTATCCTGTTATTATCCTGTTATATCCTGTTATTATCCTGTTATTATCCTGTTATTATCCTGTTATTATCCTGTTATATCCTGTTATTATATCCTGTTATTATCCTGTTATTATCCTGTTATTATCCTGTTATTATCCTGTTATTATCCTGTTATATCCTGTTATTATCCTGTTATTATCATTTTATTATACAGTTATATCCTGTTATATCCTGTTAATATCATGTCATTATCCTGTTAATATCATGTCATTATCCTGTTAATATCATGTTATTATCCTGTTATTGTCCAGTTATATCCTGTTATTATCCTGTTATCATCCAGTCATATCCTGTTATTATCCTGTTATAATCCAGTTATATCCTGTTATTATCCAGTTATATCCAGTTATATCCTGTTATTATCCTGTTATTATCCTGTTATTGTCCAGTTATATCCTGTTATTGTCCAGTTATATCCTGTTATTATCCTGTTGATATCCTGTTATTATCCAGTTATATCCTGTTATTATCCAGTTATATCCTGTTATTATCCTGTTGATATCCTGTTATTATCCTGTTATTATCCAGTGATATCCTGTTAAATCCTGATAATATCATGCCATTATCCTGTTAATATCATGTCATTATCCTGTTATTGTCCAGTTATATCCTGTTATATCCAGTTATTATCCTTTTATTACCCTGTTATATCCTGTTATTATCCTGTTATTATCCAGTTATATCCTGTTATATCCTGTTATTATCCAGTTATAACATTTTATTATCCTGTTGATATCCTGTTATTATCCTGTTATTATCCAGTTATATCCTGTTACTATCCTGTTATTATCCTTTTATTATCCTGTTATTATCCAGTTATATTATCTTATTATCCTGTTGATATCCTGTTATTATCCTGTTATTATCCAGTGATATCCTGTTATATCTTGTTAATATCATGTCATTATCCTGTTATTGTCCAGTTATATCCTGTTATTATCCAGTTATATCCTGTTATTATCCTGTTATATCCTGTTATTATCCTGTTATTATCCAGTTATATCCTGTTATTGTCCAGTCATATCCTGTTATTATCCTGTTATATCATGTTATTATCCTGTTATTATCCTGTTATATCCAGTTATTATCCTGTTATTATCCTGTTATTATCCTATTATTATCCAGTTATTATCCTGTTATTATCCAGTTATATCCTGATAATATCAAGTTATATCCTGTTATTGTTCTGTTATATCATCCTGTTATTATCATGATATCCTTTATTATCCTGTTATTATCCTGTTATATCCTGTTATTATCCTGTTATTATCCTGTTATTATCCTGTTATTATCCTGTTATTATCATTATCCTGTTATATCATGTTATTATCCCTGTTATTATCCTGTTATATCCTGTTATTATCCTGTTATTATCCTTTTATTATACAGTTATATCCTGTTATATCCTGTTAATATCATGTCATTATCCTGTTAATATCATGTCATTATCCTGTTAATATCATGTTATTATCCTGTTATTATCCTGTTATATCCTGTTATTATCCTGTTATTATCATTTTATTATACAGTTATATCCTGTTATATCCTGTTAATATCATGTCATTATCCTGTTAATATCATGTCATTATCATGTTATTATCCTGTTATTGTCCAGTTATATCCTGTTATTATCCTGTTATCATCCAGTCATATCCTGTTATTATCCTGTTATAATCCAGTTATATCCAGTTATATCCTGTTATTATCCTGTTATTATCCTGTTATTGTCCAGTTATATCCTGTTATTGTCCAGTTATATCCTGTTATTATCCTGTTGATATCCTGTTATTATCCAGTTATATCCTGTTATTATCCAGTTATATCCTGTTATTATCCTGTTGATATCCTGTTATTATCCTGTTATTATCCAGTGATATCCTGTTAAATCCTGATAATATCATGCCATTATCCTGTTAATATCATGTCATTATCCTGTTTATCCTGTCCTGTTATATCCAGTTATTATCCTTTATTATGCATTTACATTTATTATCATTTATCCCTGTTATTATCCTGTTATTATCCTGTTATTATCCAGTTATATCCTGTTATATCCTGTTATTATCCAGTTATAACATTTTATTATCCTGTTGATATCCTGTTATTATCCTGTTATTATCCAGTTATATCCTGTTACTATCCTGTTATTATCCTTTTATTATCCTGTTATTATCCAGTTATATTATCTTATTATCCTGTTGATATCCTGTTATTATCCTGTTATTATCCAGTTATATCCTGTTACTATCCTGTTATTATCCTTTTTGTCCAGTTATTATCCTTTTATTATCCTGTTATTATCCAGTTATATTATCTTATTATCCTGTTGATATCCTGTTATTATCCTGTTATTATCCAGTGATATCCTGTTATATCTTGTTAATATCATGTCATTATCCTGTTATTGTCCAGTTATATCCTGTTATTATCCAGTTATATCCTGTTATTATCCTGTTATATCCTGTTATTATCCAGTTATATCCTGTTATTATCCAGTTATATCCTTATATCCTGTTATTGTCCAGTCATATCCTGTTATTATCCTGTTATTATCCTGTTATTATCCTGTTATATCCAGTTATTATCCTGTTATTATCCTATTATTATCCAGTTATTATCCTGTTATATCCTGTTATTATCCAGTTATATCCTGATAATATCAAGTTATATCCTGTTATTGTCCTGTTATATCCTGTTATTATCCTGTTATTATCCTGTTATATCCTGTTATTATCATGTTATATCCTGTTATTATCCTGTTATTATCCTGTTATATCCTGTTATTATCCTGTTATATCCTGTTATTATCCTGTTATTATCATTTTATTATACAGTTATATCCTGTTATATCCTGTTAATATCATGTCATTATCCTGTTAATATCATGTCATTATCCTGTTAATATCATGTTATTATCCTGTTATTGTCCAGTTATATCCTGTTATCATCCAGTCATATCCTGTTATTATCCTGTTATAATCCAGTTATATCCTGTTATTATCCAGTTATATCCTGTTATTATCCTGTTATTGTCCAGTTATATCCTGTTATTGTCCAGTTATATCCTGTTATTATCCTGTTGATATCCTGTTATTATCCAGTTATTATCCAGTTATATCCTGTTATTATCCTGTTGATATCCTGTTATTATCCTGTTATTATCCAGTGATATCCTGTTAAATCCTGATAATATCATGCCATTATCCTGTTAATATCATGTCATTATCCTGTTATTGTCCAGTTATATCCTGTTATATCCTGTTATATCCTGTTATTATCCTTTTATTATCCTTTTATATCCTGTTATTATCCTGTTATTATCCAGTTATATCCTGTTATATCCTGTTATTATCCAGTTATAACATTTTATTATCCTGTTATTATCCAGTTATTATCCAGTTATATCCTGTTACTATCCTGTTATTATCCTTTTATTATCCTGTTATTATCCAGTTATATTATCTTATTATCCTGTTGATATCCTGTTATTATCCTGTTATTATCCAGTGATATCCTGTTATATCTTGTTAATATCATGTCATTATCCTGTTATTGTCCAGTTATATCCTGTTATTATCCAGTTATTATCCTGTTATTATCCTGTTATATCCTGTTATTATCCTGTTATTATCCAGTTATATCCTGTTATTGTCCAGTTATATCCTGTTATTATCCTGTTATTATCCTGTTATTATCCTGTTATATCCAGTTATTATCCTGTTATTATCCTGTTATTATCCAGTTATTATCCTGTTATTGTCCAGTTATTATCCAGTTATTATCCTGTTATTATCCTGTTATTATCCTGTTATTATCCTGTTATTATCCTGTTATTATCCTGTTATTATCCTGTTATTATCCTGTTATTGTCCTGTTATTATCCTGTTATATCATGTTATTATCATGTTATTATCCTGTTATTATGCTGTTATTATCCTGTTATATCCTGTTATTATCCTGTTATTATCCTGTTATTGTCCAGTTATATCCTGTTATTATACATTTACATTTACATTTAAGTCATTTAGCAGACACTCTTATCCAGAGCGACTTACAAGTTATATCCTGTTATATCCAGTTATATCCTGTTATTATCCAGTTATATCCTGTTATTATCCAGTTATTATCCTGTTATTGTCCAGTTATATCCAGTTATTATCCTGTTATTATCCAGTTATTATCCTGTTATTATCCTGTTATATCCTGCTATTATCACGTTATTATCCTGTTGATATCCTGTTATTATCCTGTTATTATCCTGTTATTATCCTGTTATGTCCTGTTATATCCTGTTATTATCCTGTTAATATCCTGTTGATATCCTGTTAATATCCTGTTCCTCCGTGAATGTTTTCTTTCTGTTCCTGTCCTCAGGTTTTCCACTTCATGTATCTGCTGGCCCAGCTGAAGGTTGTAACTAACTGTGTGATGGTGGACTTCATCGACACGGCCCTTTACCATCTGCATCGCCTTCCTCAACAGGTAGTTTTGAGGTTCATCTCAGAAACACAGAACTAAAGTTTTGCATAATTGCGTCAGATGTTAAATGTGTCTGTCCACAAGAGACTACCTAGAGGTTAGATAGGTGGGCCAGCAACCGGAAGGTCGCTGGTTTGAATGCCGTTGCCAACTGGGAAAAATCTAGCCTGGAACCAGTCTGTTTGTGCTATTATTACACTACTTTTGTAGACTCAACATGTTTGGCATTTGACACAAAGTACTGGGAGTGGAATGTTAGCACAAAACAGGTATGGATTTCAGGCTAGGACAAGTCTGGTGGGGAGCACATTTCAGTTTCCATCCTCTACAGCTTTGTGGGGCAGAACTTCAGGAAAAACCTGTTCCGACTGCTCCGCTGTTCCCCCTCTGGCCCCGAAGGGACACACCCATACATCAGCACTAAGATGTCTACCTATTCCTACCACGTCTCCCAGGTACTGCACCTCACCAACAAAAACAAGCAGGCCATGGAGGCCATGTCTAATGTGAAGAGAGGAGAGAAAGAGGTGAAGTGTGTAGCTGTGTACTAATTCTAGAACCACAAATAGATTGTGTTTTAATTCTAGAACCATAAACATATAATATGTGTTCTAATTCTAGAAGTATACAGATATAAATAAAGTGTGTTTTAATTCTAGAACCATAAACATATAATATGTGTTCTAATTCTAGAAGTATACAGATATAAAGTGTGTTTTAATTCTAGAAGTATACAGATATATGTGTTTTAATTCTAGAAGTATACAGATATAATATGTGTTTTAATTCTAAAACTATACAGATATAATATGTGTTTTCATTCTAGAACTATACAGCTATAATATGTGTTCTAATTCTAGAACTATATAGATATAAAGTGTGTTTTAATTCTAGAAGTATACAGATATAAAGTGTGTTTTAATTCTAGAAGTATACAGATATAATATGTGTTTTAATTCTAGAACTATACAGATATAATATGTGTTTTAATTTTAGAAGTATACAGATATAATATGTGTTTTAATTCTAGAACTATACAGATATAATATGTGTTCTAATTCTAGAACTATATAGATATAAAGTGTGTTTTAATTCTAGAACTATATAGATATAATATGTGTTCTAATTCTAGAAGTATACAGATATAATATGTGTTTTAATTCTAGAACTGTACAGATATAATATGTGTTCTAATTCTAGAAACATACAGATATATTATGTCTTTTAATTCTAGAACCATTCTAGAACCATACAGATATATTATTATGGAGGAGTGGGCCAAAATCCCTGCTGCAGTGTGTGCAAACCTGGTCAAGAACTACATGAAACGTATGATCTCTGTAATTGCAAACAAAGGTTTCTGTACCAAATATTAAGTTTTGCTTTTCTGATGTATCAAATACTTATGTCATGCAATAAAATGCAAATTAATTACTTAAAAATCATACAATGTGATTTTCAGGATTTTTGTTTTAGACTCCATCTCTCACAGTTGAAGTGTACCTATGATAACAATTACAGACCTCTACATGCTTTGTAAGTAGGAAAACCTGCAAAATTGGCAGTGTTTCAAATACTTGTTCTCCCCACTGTATGTGTTTTAGACCTGGAACAATACAGATATAATATGTATTTTAATTGTAGAACTATACAGATATAAAATGTGTTTTAATTGCAGAACTATATAATAACATGTGTTATAATTTTAGAATAACAAAACATTCTAGATCTATACATATATAATATGTGTTTTAATTATAGAACCATACAGATATTTTACATTTACATTTAAGTCATTTAGCAGACGCTCTTATCCAGAGCGACTTACAAATTGGTGCATTCACCTTATGACATCCAGTGGAACAGTCACTTTACAATAGTGCATCTAAATCTTAAAGGGGGGGAGAGAGGGAATACTTATCCTATCCTAGGTATTCCTTAAGGAGGTGGGGTTTCAGGTGTCTCCGGAAGGTGGTGATTGACTCCGCTGTCCTGGCATCGTGAGGGAGTTTGTTCCACCATTGGGGGGCCAGAGCAGCGAACAGTTTTGACTGGGCTGAGCAGGAGCTGTACTTCCTCAGTGGTAGGGAGGCGAGCAGGCCAGAGGTGGATGAACGCAGTGCCCTTGTTTGGGTGTAGGGCCTGATCAGAGCCTGGAGGTACTGAGGTGCCGTTCCCCTCACAGCTCCGTAGGCAAGCACCATGGTCTTGTAGCGGATGCGAGCTTCGACTGGAAGCCAGTGGAGAGAACGGAGGAGCGGGGTGACGTGAGAGAACTTGGGAAGGTTGAACACCAGACGGGCTGCGGCGTTCTGGATGAGTTGAAGGGGTTTAATGGCACAGGCAGGGAGCCCAGCCAACAGCGAGTTGCAGTAATCCAGACGGGAGATGACAAGTGCCTGGATTAGGACCTGCGCCGCTTCCTGTGTGAGGCAGGGTCGTACTCTGCGGATGTTGTAGAGCATGAACCTACAGGAACGGGCCACCGCCTTGGTGTTGGTTGAGAACAACAGGGTGTTGTCCAGGATCACACCAAGGTTCTTAGCGCTCTGGGAGGAGGACACAATGGAGTTGTCAACCGTGATGGCGAGATCATGGAACGGGCAGTCCTTCCCCGGGAGGAAGAGCAGCTCTGTCTTGCCGAGGTTCAGCTTGAGGTGGTGATCCGTCATCCACACTGATATGTCTGCCAGACATGCAGAGATGCGATTCGCCACCTGGTCATCAGAAGGGGGAAAGGAGAAGATTAGTAGAGACCATAGGAGAGGATAGGAGGATAGGAGAGACCATGTGAGGTTATGACAGAGCCAAGTGACTTGGTGTATAGCGAGAATAGGAGAGGGCCTAGAACAGAGCCCTGGGGGACACCAGTGGTGAGAGCGCGTGGTGAGGAGACAGATTCTCGCCACGCCACCTGGTAGGAGCGACCTGTCAGGTAGGACGCAATCCAAGCGTGGGCCGCGCCGGAGATGCCCAACTCGGAGAGGGTGGAGAGGAGGATCTGATGGTTCACAGTATCGAAGGCAGCCGATAGATCTAGAAGGATGAGAGCAGAGGAGAGAGAGTTAGCTTTAGCAGTGCGGAGCGCCTCCGTGATACAGAGGAGAGCAGTCTCAGTTGAATGACTAGTCTTGAAACCTGACTGATTTGGATCAAGAAGGTCATTCAGAGAGAGATAGCGGGAGAGCTGGCCAAGAACGGCACGTTCAAGAGTTTTGGAGAGAAAAGAAAGAAGGGATACTGGTCTGTAATTGTTGACATCGGAGGGATCGAGTGTAGGTTTTTTCAGAAGGGGTGCAACTCTCGCTCTCTTGAAGATGGAAGGGACGTAGCCAGCGGTCAGTGATGAGTTGATGAGCGAGGTGAGGTAAGGGAGAAGGTCTCCGGAAATGGTCTGGAGAAGAGGGGAGGGGATAGGGTCAAGCGGGCAGGTTGTTGGGCGGCCGGCCGTCACAAGACGCGAGATTTCATCTGGAGAGAGAGGGGAGAAAGAGGTCAGAGCACAGGGTAGGGCAGTGTGAGCAGAACCAGTGGTGTCGTTTGACTTAGCAAACGAGGATCGGATGTCGTCGACCTTCTTTTCAAAATGGTTGACGAAGTCGTCTGCAGAGAGGGAGGAGGGGGGAGGGGGAGGAGGATTCAGGAGGGAGGAGAAGGTGGCAAAGAGCTTCCTAGGGTTAGAGGCAGATGCTTGGAATTTAGCGTGGTAGAAAGTGGCTTTAGCAGCAGAGACAGAGGAGGAAAATGTAGAGAGGAGGGAGTGAAAGGATGCCAGGTCCGCAGGGAGGCGAGTTTTCCTCCATTTCCGCTCGGCTGCCCGGAGCCCTGTTCTGTGAGCTCGCAATGAGTCATCGAGCCACGGAGCGGGAGGGGAGGACCGAGCCGGCCTGGAGGATAGGGGACATAGAGAGTCAAAGGATGCAGAGAGGGAGGAGAGGAGGGTTGAGGAGGCAGAATCAGGAGATAGGTTGGAGAAGGTTTGAGCGGAGGGAAGAGATGATAGGATGGAAGAGGAGAGAGTAGCGGGGGAGAGAGAGCGGCGGTTGGGACGGCGCGATACCATCCGAGTAGGGGCAGTGTGGGAGGTGTTGGATGAGAGCGAGAGGGAAAAGGATACAAGGTAGTGGTCGGAGACTTGGAGGGGAGTTGCAATGAGGTTAGTGGAAGAACAGCATCTAGTAAAGATGAGGTCGAGCGTATTGCCTGCCTTGTGAGTAGGGGGGAAGGTGAGAGGGTGAGGTCAAAAGAGGAGAGGAGTGGAAAGAAGGAGGCAGAGAGGAATGAGTCAAAGGTAGACGTGGGGAGGTTAAAGTCGCCCAGAACTGTGAGAGGTGAGCCGTCCTCAGGAAAGGAGCTTATCAAGGCATCAAGCTCATTGATGAACTCTCCGAGGGAACCTGGAGGGCGATAAATGATAAGGATGTTAAGCTTGAAAGGGCTGGTAACTGTGACAGCATGGAATTCAAAGGAGGCGATAGACAGATGGGTAAGGGGAGAAAGAGAGAATGACCACTTGGGAGAGATGAGGATCCTGGTGCCACCACCCCGCTGACCAGAAGCTCTCGGGGTGTGCGAGAACACGTGGGCGGACGAAGAGAGAGCAGTAGGAGTAGCAGTGTTGTCTGTGGTGATCCATGTTTCCGTTAGTGCCAAGAAGTCGAGGGACTGGAGGGAGGCATAGGCTGAGATGAACTCTGCCTTGTTGACCGCAGATCGGCAAATCCAGAGGCTACCGGAGACCTGGAACTCCACGTGGGTCGTGCGCGCTGGGACCACCAGATTAGGGTGGCCGCGGCCACGCGGTGTGGAGCGTTTGTATGGTTTGTGCAGAGAGGAGAGAACAGGGATAAACAGACACATAGTTAACAGGCTACAGAAGAGGCTACGCTAATGCAAAGGAGATTGGAATGACAAGTGGACTACACGTCTCGAATGTTCAGAAAGTTAAGCTACGTAGCAAGAATCTTATTGACTAAAATGATTAAAATGATACAGTACTGCTGAAGTAGGCTAGCTGGCAGTGGGTGCGTTGTTGACACTACACTAATCAAGTCGTTCCGTTGAGTGTAATAGTTTCTACAGTGCTGCTATTCGGGGGCTAGCTGGCTAGCTAGTAGTGTTGTTTACGTTACGTTGCGTTAAAAGAACGACAATAGCTGGCTAGCTAACCTAGAAGATCGCTCTAGGCTACACAATTATCTTTGATACAAAGACGGCTATGTAGCTAGCTATGTAGCTAGCTACGATCAAACAAATCAAACCGTTGTACTGTAATGAAATGAAATGAAAATGTGATACTACCTGTGAATGCGACCGGGTTGTTGAGTTCTATTCAGAAGACGTTGGGTAGCTGTTGGCTAGCTAGCAGAGTCTCCTACGTTAAGGACGACAAATAGCTGGCTAGCTAACCTCGGTAAATTAAGATAATCACTCTAAGACTACACACTCTAAACCTAAACAACACAATTATCTTGGAACGAAGATACGAAGACAGCAAAGACAGCTATGTAGCTAGCTAACACTACACTGATCAAGTCGTTCAGTTGAGTGTAATAGTTTTCCCAGTGCAGCTAATCAGTGGACGTTAGCTAGCTGGCTAGTGAAGACTACGTTAGGACGGCGAAATACAATAGTTACGCAATTATCAGATATAATATGTATTCTAATTCTAGAACTATACAGATATAATATGTATTCTAGTTCTAGAACCATAAAGATAGAATGTGTATAAATTATTGAAGTGTACATATAAAATCTGTTCTAATTCTAGAATGACAAATATATAATATGTGTTCTAATTGTAGAACTATACAGATATAATATGTATTTTAATTCTAGGATTATACAAATATAATATGTATTCTAAATCTAGATTGACAAATATATAATGTGTTTTTTAATTGTTGTCAATGGTCTAGATGCTCTGGGTACGAATAATGAATATCCAGAACAGATAAACGAGACAACTTGACAACAATAAACACGCACAAAACCATGATGGAACCAGAGGTTTAAATAGGGAATCAATTATAACGTAATTGAAACCAGGTGTGAACAATCAAGACAAAGCAAATGGAAAAAGAAATGTAGATCGGTGGATGCTAGAAAGCCGGTGACGTCGACCGCTGAACGCCACCCGAACAAGGAGAGGCACCAACTTTGGCCCCAGCCGCGCGCCAGCACCGGCCTCGGGAACGACCCGGAGGACGAGGCGCAGAAAGATCCGGTTGGAGACGGTGAAATTCCTGCAGTAAGGAGGCTCCAGGATGTCCTCCACCAACACCCAGCATCTCTCCTCCGGACCGTACCCCTCCCACTCCACGAGGTACTGAAGTCCCTCGCCCGACGCCTTGAGTCCATGATGGCTCGCACAGTACACTCCAGGGCACCCTTGATGTCCAGAGGGGGCGGAGGAACCTCCCGCAACTGCGGGAGCGGACCAGCCACCACCAGCCTGAGGATAGACACATGGAACGAGGGGTTAATACGGGAATCGTGGGGAGCTGTAACCTATAACAAACCTCGTTCAGTCTCACCAGGACTTTAAATGGCTCCACAAACCGAGGACCCAGCTTCCGGCAAGGCAGGCGAAGGGGTAGGTTTTGGGTCCGTTTCAGGCGCACATGGGCAGCGTCCCATGTTTCCTCCGAGGGCCGAAACCATTCGTCTACCGCAGGTGCTTCAATCTGGCTCTGATGTCACTGTGCCAGGACCGGTTGATAACCTAGTACACACCGAAACAGAGACAGGTTAGTGGAGGAGTGGCGGAGGGAGTTTTAGGCCATCTCTGCCCAGGGGATGAATGCCTCCCACTCTCCCGGCCGGTCCTGGCAATATGACCGCAGAAACCTACCCACATCCTGGTTCACTCTCTCCACCTGCCCGTTACTTTCAGGGTGTCAAACTGAGGTGAGGCTGACCGAGACCCCCAGGCATTCCATAAACGCCCTCCAGACCCTAGACATGAACTGGGGACTCCAATCAGAAACTATATCCTCGGGCACCCTGTAGTGCCGGAGGACATGGGTGAACAGGGCCTCCGCAGTCTGTAGAGCCGTAGGGAGACCGGGAAAAGGAAGGAGATGGCAGGACTTAGAAAACCGATCCACAAAATCCAGGATCATGGTGTTTCCCTGTGACGGAGGAAGATCCATCACGAAATCCACGACCATTGTGGAACGGGTAGGGGTTGTAATTTCCATCTGGGCAGGTGTCTAGGTGCCTTGCACTGGGAGCACACCGAGCAGGAGGAAACATAAACCCTCACGTCCTTAGCTAAAGTGGGTCACCAGTACTTCCCACTAAGACAGCGCACTGTCCGACCGATGCCAGGATGACCAGAGGAGGGTGACGTGTGAGCCCAACAGATCAAACGATCGTGGACATCAGACGGAACGTACAGAAGCCCAACCGGACACTGGAGAGGAGTGGGCTCTGTTCATAATGCCCACGCGATGTCAGCGTCCATCTCCCACACCACCGGTGCCACCAGGCAAGAAGCCGGAAGTATGGGAGTGGGATCCGTGGACCGCTCCTCTATGCCATACATCCGGGACAGTGCGTCTGCCTTAGCGTTCTGGGAAGCTGGTCTGTAAGAAAGGGTGAATACAAAACGAGGGAAAAACATGGCCCACCTTGCATGACGAGGGTTCATTCTCCTCCTCGCCCGGATGTACTCCAGATTGCGGTGGTCAGCCCAAATGAGGAAAGGGTTTTTAGCCCCCTCAAGCCAATGACTCCACACCTTCAGAGCCTTGACAACAGCCAACAGCTCCCGATCCACCACATCATAGTTTCGCTCAGCCGGGATGATCTTCTTCGAAAAGAAAGCACAGGGGCTTAGCTTTGGTGGTGTACCCGAGCGCTGAGACAGCACGACTCCTATCCCAGCCTTAGACGCGTTCACCTCCACTATGAATCCCAAAGAGGTATCCGGATGAGCCAGCACGGGAGCCGAGGTAAACAGAGCCCTCAGGTGACCAAAGGCCCTGTCTGCCCCAGCTGACCACTGCAGTCACACCAGTCCCCCCTTTAGCAAGGAGGTAATAGGAGCCGCTACCTGACCAAAGCCCCGGATAAACCTCCGGTAGTAGTTGGAAAACCCTAAGAACCGCTGCATCTCCTTTACCGTGGTTGGAGTCAGCCCATTACGTACAGCTGAAATGCGGGCATTTTACATCTCCACCCCTGTCACGGACAGGCGGTACCCTAGGAAGGAGGCGGACTGTTGAAAGAACAGACATTTCTCAGCCTTGACGTACAGGTCATGCTCCAACAGTCGACCAAGCACCCTGCACACCAGGGACACATGCTCGGCAGCGGTTCTTAGGGTTTTCCAACTACTACTGGAGGTTTATCCGGGGCTTTGGTCAGGTGTAGCAGAGTATATTACAATGTCATCTATATACACCACTACACCCTGCCCGTGCAGGTCCCTGAAAATCTTGTCTACAAAGGATTGGAAGACTGATGGAGCATTCCTCAACCCGTACGGCATGACGAGGTACTCATAGTGCCCAGATGTGGTACTAAATGCCGTCTTCCACTCATCCCCCTCCCGGATACGCACCAGGTTGTAAGCGCTCCTGAGATCCAATTTTGCAATGATTCTGTCACACTGGCTATGAGCGGCAACGGATAGCTTTACTTTACCTCTGATTTATACCTCTGTAGTCAATACACGTAAATCTCCATCCTTCTTCACAAAAAAGAAACTCAAGGAGGCAGGTGAAGTGGAAGGCCGAAAGTATCCCTGCCCCAGAGATTCGGAGACATATGTTTCCATAGCCGCCGTATCATCCTGTGACAGAGGATACACGTGACTCCTGGGAGGTGCTGCGTCTACCTGGAGATTTATCGCACAATTCCCCCCGTCGATGGAGTGGTAGTTGATTCGCTTTCTATGAGAGCCAGATCGGCATATTCAGGGGGGATGTGCGTGGTGGAGACCTGGTTTAGACATTCCACCGTAGTTGCACCTATGGAAACAGCTACACACCTCCCTGAGCACTGATGTGACCATCCCTTGAGAGCCCCCCAACACCACAGGAAATGCAGGAGAATCGATCATCATAAAGAGACTAATTCTCTCCTCATGACCCTCCTGCGCTATCATACATAGTGGAGCAGTGAACTCCCTGATCAGCCCCGACCCTAAAGGACGACTATCTAAGGCATGTACAGGGAAGGGCACATCAACAGGAACAATAGGGATCCCTAATCTAAGTGCAGATGAGCAGTCAATAAAGTTGGGAATGCTGGGAATGCCGGGAAAACTCAGGAAATTCTATACATACACACATGTGCGAAACAGGAAGCTCTGGGTGAGTCGGATGCCTACTCACCTGGGATGATCCACCAGTGCCCTGCCTGCTGCCTCGATTCCCTGCAGAACCTCCCCAGCACCGACCAGCAGTGTGACCTCTGCGGCCACAGGTGGTGCAGGGAATGGCCCCCCCTAAGAGCAGCACCTCCGAGCTCCATCGGCATCGGACCGGAGGGGGATGGGGGATGGAACTGACGGACCCCGATCCGGACGTTCGCGGGAGGCCAACAGGTTGTCCAGCCGGATGGATAGTTTCACCAGCTGGTCAAAGGTAAGGGTGGTGTCCCTGCAGGCTAGCTCCCTACGAATGTCCTCACGTAGACTCCACCTGTAGTGGTCGATCAGGGCCCGCTCATTACATCCCATGCTGGCGGCCAGAATTCTGAAGTGCAGTAGGAACTCTTGAGCTAAGATGAAACAAGCTTTCCCCCGCCACTCTCCCTTCAGGTGGCTGATCGAAAACCGCCCAGAAGCGGCAGGTGAAATCCTCATAATTGTTCAACGTCGGTCCTTCCCTTCACCAGACGGCCCATTCAAGTGCTTTACCAGTCAGACAGGAGATGAGGGCGTTAACACTATCGCGTCCCGAAGGAGCCCGGTGAACGGTCGCCAGGTAGAAATGAATAGGGAATAAATTATAACGTAATGGAAACCAGGTGTGAACAATCAAGACAAAACAAATGGAAAAATAAATGTAGATTGGTGGAGGCTAGAAAGCCGGTGCCGTCGAAGTCGTGACAATTCTAGATCTATATAGATATAATATGTGAACCATATCTTGAACCATGCAGATGTAATATGTGTTTTAATTCTAATTCAGATACAATATGTGTTTTAATTCTGGAACCGTACATATATAATATGTGTTCTATTTCTAGAATGACAAATATAAATGTGTTCTAATTCTAGAAACATACAGATATAATATGTATTTTAATTCTTGAACTATACAGATATAATACGTGTTTTAATTCTAGAACTATACAGATATAATACGTGTTTTAATTCTAGAACCATACAGATATATTATGTGTTTTAATTCTAGAACTATACAGATATTATATGTGTTATAATTCTAGAACTATACAGAGATAATACAGTATGTGTTCTAATTCTTTTTCCTGGTCAGAAACTAGGTTGAAGATAATGAATCTTAAGACAACGTATAAATTCCATGCAGAAGCTTTCGAAAATGAACACAAATTAACTCATTTGACCAGCACTATTGTTGATTCTACAGAAATGTAGTAATAAAGGTGATGTAGATCATTTGAAAAACGTTTAACTGAATAGAATGACAGTAAAACAGGCTGAGTAGTTAGGAGATTCACTACAATTTGTGTTAATTTTCCAAACTTTCTGTAGAGAGAGTGGAACCTTATGCAAAATTATTAATTTGATAAAATATTTAGGACGAGGTCGTAATTTCACAAAGTCTGTGAAGGAAGAAACCACATGGAAAAAGTGGTAAGCAAGTTACGTTCAAATAAATAATTTTGTGAACAAACTCTAGCGCTTGACTTTTTTCCCACTTGAGGGGCATCAGGTAGCCAAGTGTTTAGAGCGCCAGTAACCGAAAGGTTGCTAGATCGAATCCCTGAGCTGACAAGGTAAAAATCTGTCGTTCTACCCCTGAACAAAACCCACCGTTTCCTCGGCTGTCATTGTATATAACACTTTGTTATTTACTGACTTTCCTAGTTAAATAAAGGTTAAATAAAAAATAAAAATACTAGCTCTGACCTGGCTGATAGCTACTTTAATGAGGAAAACATGTACTTACTATGCCTGTTGTCCCACCAGCTATTTTTTGTATATATTTGTATTTTATTTCACCTGTATTTAACCTGGTAGGCCAGTTGAGAACAAGTTCTCATTTACAACTGCGACCTGGCCAAGATAAAGCAAAGCAGTGTGACACAGACAACAACACAGAGTTACACATGGAATAAACAAGCATACAGTCAATAATAAAGTATAAAAATAAGTCTATAGACAATGTGAACAAATGAGGTGAGATAAGGGAGGTAAAGGCAAAAAAAGGCCATGGTGGCGAAGTAAATACAATATAGCAAGTAAAACACTAGAATGGTAGATTTGCAGTGGAAGAATGTGCAAAGTAGAGATAGAAATAATGGGGTGCAAAAGCAAAATAAATAAATACAGTAAGGGGAGAGGTAGTTGTTTGGGCTAAATTATAGATGGGCTATGGCAGCTGGTGCTTAAAGCTAGTGAGGGAGATAAGTGTTTCCAGTTTCAGAGATTTTTGTAGTTCGTTCCAGTCATTGGCAGCAGAGAACTGGAAGGAGAGGCGGCTAAAGGAAGAATTGGTTTGACAGTGGTTACATTTCTTCTGCCTTTTTACCAAAAGGGTTCCTTTGTTATTGTTTCGACTAAGGATTACTGCTTTAATGGGATGCTTTCGACACCTTGTAGAATCCGTGTGAATTGAGGTTGTTCTGTGGGCAATATTAGGAAGATGTTTCTAACGTTTGGAATACTCAATGTATGTGTGACTCAGTGTATGTTGTATTCATAGTTGAATTTGTATAGGGAGACTGGTACATGTAGAGGTTTAATGTGTTCCATGGGTCTGGGAGAAATACTTGAATGTTAATGTACAGTCAACCACCTACGTCTTCACAACAGAACCTTAATGTACAGTCAACCACCTACGTCTTCACAACAGAACCTTAATGTACAGTCAACATCCTACATCTTCACAACAGAACGTTAATGTACAGTCAACATCCTAGGCCTTCACAACAGAACCTTAATGTACAGTCAACATCCTAGGCCTAGCTGTAAAGTATGGCACATGAGATTAGTAACTTTCCTGAAATTTCCAGGTTTTTCCAGAAATCCTGGTTGGAGGATAATTCCTGCGTATTCCCTCATAATTCCTATAATTTTACTTTCAGAATTTCTGGAAAACCCAGGAATTTCGGGAAAGTTACTGTGCAACTCTAGGGAGAAACGATGATGATGAGAATATACATTGTGTTTATATTCTGTATCTGCGTTCGATCAGTTGTCTTGGTGTTATTGAAACATGTTGGCATCTTTCCATAGATATGTATCTCTTCTGTAAGTGGACAGTATATGAATAAAATGGAACAAGTTTAAATCCTATACATCTCCTTGTGATTTCTGATTGTTGTGCACTTCTTCATCAATAGGGAAAAAGTGAGGTACAGTAACCTACCCAATAGGTTGCATCATTTCCACATCCTCCCTACGCCTCAACACGCTTGTGTCAAAGCAAAAGTCTTAGTAATATACAGACCTGGTCGTTCTGTATCATCAAATCAACCGATACTGATTGCTAAAACGTTTGCTAGATGTTTTTCATAAGTTGTAATATGACTGCGTTCCAAGTCACGTGTCAGAACAGACCAATGACCTTGGCTGTCCATGCTCCGCACCATTCTAGAACACCCATTACAAGGATTCCATCACAGCTTGTTAATCATTGAAGAGGTTCTCATTGAGAAGCTACTGTATCCCTGGACGAACACCTGCTGCTAACAGGTGGTCAGATAGGCTTCTAAGACAGAGAGATAACACTCGGATGAGGATGGGGATTGGTGGAGAAAGTGGGGGGAGGGTCGAGGCACAGAGGCTTGTGATTGGTGGAGAGGGAGAGGGTCAGGAGTTATAAAGGATGAGGATTGGTGAAGACAGCTTCACTGGCAACATGATGAAGATTCTTCTGCTTCTAGGATTTGTGGCAGTGGCCCTGGCTGAGGTGACGCGTTTCGATGGGTAAAATATCAAACTTTTATTTTGAAATATTTTCAAATCACAAGTTCTCAGAATACAACATAGAAAAATATACTTAGAAAATTATGAAGATAGACTCTGTACATTACAATCTATGCTACCATGTGGCTTATTGGTGATGAATGCAGACCTTGTGAATTACCCTGTGGACGACTGTATTCTGATCTGTTTATTAATGTTCCTAGAGATCTATAAAATGTGTTCTCTAACCCAGTTAACGTATAACGTTCTGAGAACCATGTGTTCCTTAGAGCTTGGTGAGAGCATGGTTGTCCTATGGTTAACTTGCATAAAACCTTACCACAATGTTCTGAGAGTGGTGCAAGGATAGTTTTGGAACATTCTCAGCACATTTATAGAAAAATATACATACTTTTTTGGGGGGGTATTTTATTACTTTAACAGCTTTGTATGTATAAAAAAAACATGCCATACTGGCTCCTTCCCGGTGGTGCACTGGACTCATTCCATGGATAGGAAACAGAAAAAAGTATAGTTTCAAATCTCTGATGTCGTGTCACAATAAAAAAATTATCTGTTTACAAGATTAATTAATTTTCATGTTTCTTATCTGTGCTTGGAGTTTAAAAAAAGAGTTTACCCAAAATAAGACAGCAGTGTTATTCATGGTAGGTTTTATTAAAAAACCTCCAAATATCCTATAATTATATTTTAATAAAACCCCCCATGGAAAACTTTGAAGGAACTAGAGCAAAATGTTCTCAGAACTTTCCTGGAAACTAAAAATAAATGTTCCCAGAACAGGCAAAATGTTCACTTTTACTGGTCAGAAAACATGGCTTCATTACCTCAACCAATGTGAAACAAAAACTCAAATTCCCACAACTTCCAAGAAACAAATGTGCTAGCTGGGTTTCTCTTGTCTGGCTGTCCAGGGGGAGTCTTCTATAATAGGTGTTCTATAATAACAGTGTAAATCTCTTGTCTTGGTTGTCCAGGTGTTCTATAATAACAGTGTAAATCTCTTGTCTTGGTTGTCAAGGTGTTCTATAATAACAGTGTAAATCTCTTGTCTTGGTTGTCAAGGTGTTCTATAATAACAGTGTAAATCTCTTGTCTTGGTTGTCCAGGGAGAAAGTGTTCCGTCTGAAGCCTGTCCTTGATGATCATGTTCTCCTTATCAAGGAGCTGGCCAACAGCATGGAGGTACATAAGAAACCCTTTCACTATTCTTAGCCGAGCCTAGCCAAGCTGTACTGGACTGGCCTGGTTACTGGCTACGATGCTGTAAAAGAAAAGAAAACATTTCATTTCAAATAATTTTGGTTCCCAGAGACTTATTTCAGGCCCCCTAGGTTCCCACACGAGAACCAGAACACTTTGCCTCTCTATGCGGTGAAGGACTTGTTTGAGGATGTACAGTATGTGTTAAAATGTATGTCTCCCTCCCTCCGCCCGTCTGTCTGTCTGTCTGTCTGTCTGTCTGTCTGTCTGTCTGTCTGTCTGTCTGTCTGTCTGTCTGTCTGTCTGTCTGTCTGTCTGTCTGTCTGTCTCCCTCTGCTGTTTGTGTTCAACTGTCTGTCTGTCTGTCTGTCTGTCTGTCTGTCTGTCTGTCTGTCTGTCTGTCTGTCTGTCTGTCTGTCTGTCTGTCTGTCTGTCTGTCTGTCTGTCTGTCTGTCTGTCTGTCTGTCTGTCTGTCTGTCTCTCCCTCTGCAGGTGGACTTCTGGAGTCCTGAGAGTGCTGACCTGGTGACCATCGATATTGACGTGGATCTCCATGTTCCTGCTGCCCACACTGACATGGTCTACACCATTCTGCAGCAGAGTGGCATGGAGACTGGGTAATTGTGCCATTGGAATACAGGAATACAGGAGTACAGGAGTGATGGTTGCTGATAATGGGCCTCTGTACGTCTATGTAGATATTACATAAAATAAGGATCGGTGTCCAGCTAGCGGGACAACTTCCTGTGAAACTGGAGGGTGTGTAATTCCCTAAAATGCCCTAAAATGTAATCAAACTATAATATTTATTTCGGAAAGAAGAATGTTCAATATGAAACCGATTTTAGCAGGTGCGCAACTTCATCATTGCGCGCAAAGATACGGATTTCCACGAGTGTCATCTTACACAAACTGTTATTTCTTATTAGTTTTTGAAGTTACAAGCGTGAAACCTGGAACATAGACTGCTGCCACCCTGTGGAAGCCATAGGAATTGCATCCAGGGAGCTATTTCGCAATATGAGCTTTCTCTAAGAGGATGGTCTCTCAACAAAAAAAACAAAAAAAATATATTGTGTTATATTTTCCTAAATTATTTGAATAGTTCTACAAACTTCAAAGTGCTTTCTTTCCAATGATACCAATTATATTTATATCCTGGCTTCAGGGCCTGAGCAACAGGCAGTTTACTTTGGGCACGTCATTCAGGCGGAAATAGAGAAAAAAGGGGCCCTAAGAAGTAAAAAAATATGCTTTTTCCAGCTACAATAGTCATTTACAACATTAACAATGTCTACACTGTATTTCTGATCTGAATTGTATGTTATTTTAATGGACAAAAATGTGCTTTTCTTTCAAAAACAAATAGATACTACCACATTCCCTTATAGATAATACATACTACACATTGACATAGTCTTTACCCTGCTGTAGGAAAGTGGGATGGAGACTGTAATATAGATATTGTATATAGATATTAGTGTTATAAAGAAATCTACTACTGTTATTACTGTTACATAGATATTACTGGATACTATAGTATTGTTATTACTGTTATATAGATATTACTGGATACTATACTACTGTTATTACTGTTATATAGATATTACTGGATACTATAGTACTGTTATATAGATATTACTGGATACTATAGTACTGTTATTACTGTTATATAGATATTACTGGATACTATACTACTGTTATTACTGTTATATAGATATTACTGGATACTATAGTACTTCATACTAATATAAATAGTATTTCTGCTCAGTGATGTATCATTGGATTTAGGTAAAACGTTGGGTGAAAAAAATCTGAAAATGGATGAGTTTTTCAATCAGTTTTCCACTTCGATTCAACGTCATCACATTGAATGTTTTGGTTGAAATGACGTGGAAACAACACTGACTCAACCGTTTTTTTGCCCAGTGGGAAGTATGTGGGTTACAGAGTGAAGCAAAAACTAAAGAGACTATTGACTGAACGTAATCTGACCTTGGCAAGGTCCATTGAAGGCAGTGTGTCCATGGAACTAGCTGCTAAAGAGACTATTGACTGAACGTAATCTGACCTTGGCAAGGTCCATTGAAGGCAGTGTGTCCATGGAACTAGCTGCTAAAGAGACTATTGACTGAACGTAATCTGACCTTGGCAAGGTCCATTGAAGGCAGTGTGTCCATGGAACTAGCTGCTAAAGAGACTTTTGACTGAACGTAATCTGACCTTGGCAAGGTCCATTGAAGGCAGTGTGTCCATGGAACTAGCTGCTAAAGAGACTATTGACTGAAAGTAATCTGACCTTGGCAAGGTCCATTGAAGGCAGTGTGTCCATGGAACTAGCTGCTAAAGAGACTATTGACTGAACGTAATCTGACCTTGGCAAGGTCCATTGAAGGCAGTGTGTCCATGGAACTAGCTGCTAAAGAGACTATTGACTGAAAGTAATCTGACCTTGGCAAGGTCCATTGAAGGCAGTGTGTCCATGGAACTAGCTGCTAAAGAGACTATTGACTGAACGTAATCTGACCTTGGCAAGGTCCATTGAAGGCAGTGTGTCCATGGAACTAGCTGCTAAAGAGACTATTGACTGAAAGTAATCTGACCTTGGCAAGGTCCATTGAAGGCAGTGTGTCCATGGAACTAGCTGCTAAAGAGACTATTGACTGAACGTAATCTGACCTTGGCAAGGTCCATTGAAGGCAGTGTGTCCATGGAACTAGCTGCTAAAGAGACTCAGCCGTTAAGTTCATCAGGAGTTGCAACAGAACATCAGAGAAAGTAAGAGACATGCTTCCGCTGTGGTAGAAAGAGCCATCAGTCGTGGTGTAAGGACATGGACTGTCCAGGCTGTGGAATTTAAAAAGGCATTGAACTGCAGAAAGAAAAAGAGAACATTTAAAAGACTGAAAACAAGAAAGAGACTTTCCAATGAAAGAAACATAATACTGCTTGACAGTATAATATTATACGTTAATTACTATCTAGTATGTACACTGAGTGTACAAAACATTAAAATGAAGAACACCTGCTCTTTCCAGGACAGACTGACCAGGTGAATCCAGGTGAAAACTATGATCCTTTATTGGCCTGTTATATCCACTTCAATCAGTGTAGATGAAGGAGACGAGATGGGTTAAAGAAGGATTTTTAAGCCTTGAGACAATAGAGACGTGTATGTGTGCCATTCAGAGGGTGAATGGGCAAGACAAAAGATTTTTAAGTGCCTTTGAACGGGGGTATGGTAGTAGATGCCAGGTGCACCATTTGTGTCAAGAACTGCAACACGGCTGGGTTTTTCACTCTCAACAGTTTCCCGTGTGTATCAAGAACGGTCCACCACCCAAAGGACATCCAGACAACTTGTCACAACTGTGGGAAGCATTGGAGTCAACATGGGCCAGCATCCTGTGGAAGTCTTTTGACAGCTTGTAGAGTCAACATGGGCCAGCATCCTGTGGAAGTCTTTCGACAGCTTGTAGAGTCAACATGGGCCAGCATCCCTGTGGAAGACTTTCGACAGCTTGTAGAGTCAACATGGGCCAGCATCCCTGTGGAAGTTTTCGACACCTTGTAGAGTCCATGGCTCGACAAATTGAGGCTGTTCTGAGGGCAAAAGGGGTGCAACTAGATATTAGAAGGGTGTTCCTGATGTTTGTTATACTCAGCGTACGTTGATGGGTGAATTGTCTCTGTTCTCAGGGTCCTGATTGAGGACCTACAGGCTCAGATGGAAGAGCAGCTGGACAACAGAACCCCAGACCCCAGAGTACACAGCTACACCAAATACAACAGTTGGGACAAAGTAAGATTCTCTCTATCCTTCTGTCTCTCTCTCTATCCCTGTCTCTCGCACTCTCGCTCTCTCTCTGTCAATATATCCTAGTACAACAGTTGGAACAAAGTAAGATACTATCTCTCTCACTACCACTGTCTCTCTCATCCCGCTCTCTCCCTTTCTCTTTCATCCCTCGATCTACGTGTATCTCCAGATCCAGGCATGGATCTCCTCCATCTCCTCCTCTAACCCCGACCTGATCAGCCGCCAGGTGATCGGAAACACCTACGAGGGACGTCCCATGAACGTTCTCAAGGTATTACTCACTCTATTGTCAACATTTATTGATACTGTTGTTGAATAGTCTGGTCAGTGGTCTATGAAATAGTCTGGTTAGTGGTCTATGAAATAGTCTGGTCAGTGGTCTATGACATAGTCTGGAGATTGGTCTATGAAATAGTCTGAGTAGTGGTCTATGAAATAGTCTGGTCAGTGGTCTATGAAATAGTCTGGTTAGTGGTCTATGAAATAGTCTGGTCAGTGGTCTATGAAGTAGTCTGGTCAGTGGTCTATGAAATAGTCTGGTCAGTGGTCTATGACATAGTCTGGTCAGTGGTCTATGACATAGTCTGGTCAGTGGTCTATGACATAGTCTGGAGAGTGGTCTATGAAATAGTCTGGTCAGTGGTCTATGAAATAGTCTGGTCAGTGGTCTATGAAATAGTCTGGTCAGTGGTCTATGAAATAGTCTGGTCAGTGGTCTATGAAATAGTCTGGTCAGTGGTCTATGAAATAGTCTGGTCAGTGGTCTATGAAATAGTCTGGTCAGTGGTCTATGAAATAGTCTGGTCAGTGGTCTATGAAATAGTCTGGTCTGGTCTAGTGAAATAGTCTGGTCAGTGGTCTATGAAATAGTCTGGGTAGTGGTCTATGAAATAGTCTGGTCAGTGGTCTATGAAATAGTCTGGTCAGTGGTCTATGAAATAGTCTGGTCAGTGGTCTATGAAATAGTCTGGGTAGTGGTCTATGAAATAGTCTGGTCAGTGGTCTATGAAATAGTCTGGTCAGTGGTCTATGAAATAGTCTGGGTAGTGGTCTATGAAATAGTCTGGGTAGCAGCTCTTATCCAGTGTAAACCTCTATTGAACACCATGTAGCCTACGTCAATCTCAACAACACAAACCTGTTGAACTAAAGGTTAAATGAGTAAAACATATCTCTACAGATCGGTAAGAAGTCCAGCTCCACCAAGCCCTCTATCTTCCTGGACTGTGGTATTCACGCCAGGGAGTGGATTTCCACCGCTTTCTGCCAGTGGTTCGTCAAAGAGGTGAGGCTCAGAGTGACATAGTATAACTCATTTAACAGGATATCAATGGACGCACAATGACACTTCTGTAATTCTATATCATATCATCTATATGCCCAGCTATGACATTTGGTTCCTTGGAAGTTGTGAGAATGTATGTTTTCGGTTTCACAACAGGTTGTTGGAAAGAAGCCATATGTTTCCTTAACATTGTTTTTAAACGTTCTGTGAACAGAAGGGAAAATGTTGCTTGTTCTGAGACTGTTTATTTTTAGGTTGAAGGGAGGTGGTTATGAGAACATTTTACTCGTTCCTTGACCGTTTTCCCGGGAGTTTTTATTAATGCTCTGCGAACAGACATTATTGGTTATTTGATAGTTTTTGAATAACTTCCTTAACTTTCACTGAATGTTAGCTTAGTTGTGCTATCTCTCCAAGCTCAGATAGGACATTCATTTCCTTCAGCATTAATCATGCAAACACATGTCTTTTATTATTGTGACACGGTATCAGTGAGATTTAAACCTATAACTATCTGTGGGATGAGTCCAGTGCACCACCAGGAAGGAGCCAGTATGGAATGTTTTTTTATACATACAAAGCTGTTCATTTTAGTCAAACAGACTTTATGTCAAAGGAAACGAGCACTATGAACATCAGTTGAGGCCAATTAGTGGGCGTGGTCAACACACCTGAACACACTTAACAAGATGAAGGCTAAAGAGAGGTTTGTTGACGCTGAGAACGGAATGTATAGGTTTTTAAATAACATTCTTAGAATGTTCTCCGAACGTTACTAAAGTTCTTAACGTTCTCGAAACAATTTGAGAACATGACTTTAAATCGAACCATGAGGAAGCCTGTGGGAAACTATGCTGGAGTACTGAAATTCCCACAGAAGAACATTAACGTCCTCTGAACTATTTGAGAATAAATCCCTATGTCAAACCAGTTTTGGAACGTTCCTACAACATTACCAAAATGAAGTAAAATGAAGTATAACTTTTAGGAAAAGTTATGTTAAGGTAATGAAATACCAAGAAAATTACATTTTTTTGCCAAGTTCCCTAAACGTGCTGAGAATGTTCCAAAGCTAAGCAACTATCCTGCACCGTTCCCAGAACGTTGTGGGAAGGTTGTATGCGAAATAACCATAGGACAACCGCACTATCACCATGCTATAAGAAAAATATGATTCTCAGAACGTTATGTAGCTAGCTGGGTATATTGTCCTCTTCCTCCATCGAAACAGTTCAGAACTCAAATTCATAACCCTCTCACTCTCGTCTTCCTCTCTCCCTCTCCTTCTCTTCCTCCTTCTTCCCAGGCTCTGTCCACCTACGGTAGTGACTCTGAGATGACCGGCCTGCTAAACCAGATGGATGTCTATGTTCTGCCCGTCTTCAACATCGACGGATACGACTTCACCCACAATAGCGTACGTTTTCCTTTAGCTGTTAGCCATTAACTTCTAGCCTGTTAGCCACTAGCCATTAGCCAGTTAGCCGTTAGCTGTTAACCAGTTAGCAGTTAGCCGTTCACTGTTAGCCAGTTAGCTGCTAGCCAGTTAGCTGCTAGCCAGTTAGCTGCTAGCCATTAGCTAGTTAGCCGTTAGGTGTTAGCCAGTTAGCAGTTAGCCATTAGCTGTTAGCCAAAAGTACACTAATTGCTGTTATACTGCATTACCTGATTATTGACACTGCCTGATTTCTGATGGCAAAAATGTGGTGTTTAACTACTCATTATACAGTATGTGATCAAATAAAAATAAATAATATTAGTCACATGCACCGAATACAACAGACCTTACAGTGAAACTCTTACTTACGAGCCCCTAACCGACAGCTCAGTTTTAAAAAATCACGTATTGCAGTATCACAGCAATTAGTGTACTTATGGATGTATGTTGTGGCTCGGTGTGTGTTTTGGACCTGTAGAACAGGATGTGGAGAAAGACTCGCTCCAGGATGTCTAGTTCCAGCTGCATCGGTGCTGATCCCAACAGAAACTGGAACGCTGGATGGTGCAGTGAGTACAGTCATATAAACCGTAACATGGAGGTGCATTTCTATAGAGATACAGTATAGAGTGTATTTATACTATATAGAAGTGTATTACTATAGAGATACAGTATAGAGTGTATTTCTACTATAGGGAAGTGTATTACTATAGACATACAGTATAGAGTGTATTTCTACTATATAGAAGTGTATTTCACCCTTTCACCCTCTCCTCTCTCCTTTCACCCTAACCTCTGACCCCTCTCCTCTCTCATTTCACCCTCTCCTCCCTCCTCTCACACTCTCCTCTCTCCTTTCACCCTCTCCTCTCTCCTTTCACCCTCTCCTCTCTCCTTTCACCCTCTCCTCTCTCCTTTCACCCTCTCCTCCCTCCTCTCACCCTTTCCTCTATCCTTTTACCCTAACCTCTGTCCCCTCTCCTCTCTTCTCTCACCCTAAATCATCCCTCTCTCCTTTCACCCTCTCAGCCACTGGGGCCTCCTCCAACCCATGCAGCGACACATTCTGTGGCTCCTCACCCGAATCTGAGATCGAGGTGAAGAACGTTGCTGACTTCATCCGTAGGAACAAGTCATCCATCAAGGCCTACCTCACCATCCACTCCTACTCTCAGCTGCTGCTCTTCCCCTACTCCTACACCTTTGAGCTGGCGGAGCATCACAGCGAGCTGGTCAGTACCTACCCCCTAACCCTGACCCTAACCCATAACCTCTAACCCTGACCTTGACTCTACTCCCTAACCCTGACCCTAACCCCAAACTGACCCATAACCCCTGACCCTGACCCTAACCCATAACCACTAACACTGACCCTACCCGCTAACACTGACCATAAGTGATCCCTGTCCACCAATCTCTTCGTCTCTCTCTCTCTCTCTCTCTCTCTCTCTCTCTCTCTCTCTCTCTCTCTCTCTCTCTCTCTCTCTCTCTCTCTCTCTCTCTCTCTCTCTCTCTCTCTCTCTCTCTCTCTCTCTCTCTCTCTCTCTCTCTCTCTCTCTCTCTCTCCTGCTGTAGATGACTGTTGCTGAGGGAGCTTCCAAGGCTCTCCGTAGTCTGCATGGAACCCAGTACACCAGCGGCCCAGGAGCTGCTACCATTTGTGAGTATACAGACCATGGCTACACCAGGCCTGTGAGTATACAGACCATGGCTACACCAGGCCTGTGAGTATACAGACCATGGCTACACCAGACCTGTGAGTATACAGACCATGGCTACACCAGGCCTGTGAGTATACAGACAATGGCTACACCAGGCCTGTGAGTATACAGACCATGGCTACACCAGGCCTGTGAGTATACAGACCATGGCTACACCAGGCCTGTGAGTATACAGACCATGGCTACACCAGGCCTGTGAGTATACAGACCATGGCTACACCAGGCCTGTGGCCTTATGCTTTATATAGCATGTTATTGAGAGCTGCGGAAGCTACAGTACAGCTCTACATTTGATTATCCAGGATATGAACCCACAGTGACTGAGTGACTAGGCCTCCTGTCGTACTCTGATTTGATGTATATTTAGCTGTGTAGTGTGTAGTGTGCTGTCCTAGCTATAGCGTAATCCTCCAGGATATCACCCATAATATGTTTCTCCCGATATCTCCTCCTCTCCAGACCCTGCTGCTGGTGGCTCTGACGACTGGGCCTACGACCTGGGGGTGAAGTACTCCTACACTTTTGAGCTACGTGACACCGGGCGTTACGGCTTCCTGTTGCCCGAATCTCAGATCAAGCCCACCTGTGAGGAGACCATGCTGGCCGTCAAGTACATCACCAGCCACGTGCAGAAGAACCTGTACTAGAGGGAACCAAGCAGAACCCCTCCACTGCCCAGCAGGGCCACCAGTTATGTTTTCTCTTTGACAACAAACAATAAAACCAGCAACATGTTTAATCTCACAACACCTCTCTGATTATAATGCTTTCTTTTGTCAATTAGTGATGGTCCAGACAGAGTGAACTACTGGACTGAGTATGGAAGCAGCTAGTATCTTCTGCTCTACTTAATAATCTATATCTATTCTAAAAATGACACTCAAATGATCCATAATCATATTGAAAGGAATATCTTTTGGGATAAGCACTCATCTCAAAGTAGCATTTTCTGTCTATTTGCACTGTCTCTTGATTCAAATGAGAATGGTGAGAGAAACAGAGGGAGAGAGAGAAAGAGAGAGTCAGTGAGAGAGGGAATGAGAAATAGAGAGAAAGAGAGAGTCAGTGAGAGAGGGAATGAGAAATAGAGAGAAAGAGAGTCAGTGAGAGAGGGAATGAGAAATAGAGAGAAAGAGAGAGTCAGTGAGAGAGGGAATGAGAAATAGAGAGAAAGAGAGTCAGTGAGAGAGGGAATGAGAAATAGAGAGAAAGAGAGAGTCAGTGAGAGAGGGAATGAGAAATAGAGAGAAAGAGAGAGTCAGTGAGAGAGGGAATGAGAAATAGAGAGAAAGAGAGAGTCAGTGAGAGAGGGAATGAGAAATAGAGAGAAAGAGAATCAGTGAGAGAGGGAATGAGAAATAGAGAGAAAGAGAGAGTCAGTGAGAGAGGGAATGAGAAATAGAGAGAAAGAGAATCAGTGAGAGAGGGAATGAGAAATAGAGAGAGAAAGAGAGGTCTGAGGATTCATTGTGGGTTTATTACCAGATTCTCAGGGGCCCCCTATAGGGTCCTGGCTTTCAGCCAATGAGGAGAGGGCATCTATCCGCCCCTAAGGATTTGGGTCCGGCAGCAGTAACACAGGACGTGACAGCCATAGAGTAAAGTCTCCATGGCAGCACCTCATGTCTGACTGTAGAAAATAACTGGGCCACAGATCTACTGTCTATCTATTGCACGGGAACCAATCACAGATCTACTGTCTGTCTATCTATTGCATGGGAACCAATCACAGATCTACTGTCTGTCTATCTATTGCATGAGAACCAATCACAGATCTACTGTCTGTCTATTGCATGGGAACCAATCACAGATCTACTGTCTGTCTATCTATTGCATGAGAACCAATCACAGATCTACTGTCTGTCTATCTATTGCATGGGAACCAATCACAGATCTACTGTCTGTCTATCTATTGCATGGGAACCAATCACAGATCTACTGTCTATCTATTGCATGGGAACCAATCACAGATCTACTGTCTGTCTATCTATTGCATGAGAACCAATCACAGATCTACTGTCTGTCTATCTATTGCATGGGAACCAATCACAGATCTACTGTCTGTCTATTGCATGGGAACCAATCACAGATCTACTGTCTGTCTATCGCATGGGAACCAATCACAGATCTACTGTCTATCTATTGCATGAGAACCAATCACAGATCTAATGTCTGTCTATTGCATGGGAACCAATCACAGATCTACTGTCTGTCTATCTATTGCATGAGAACCAATCACAGATCTACTGTCTGTCTATCGCATGGGAACCAATCACAGATCTACTGTCTGTCTATTGCATGGGAACCAATCACAGATCTACTGTCTGTCTATCTATTGCATGGGAACCAATCACAGATCTACTGTCTGTCTATCTATTGCATGAGAACCAATCACAGATCTACTGTCTGTCTATCTATTGCATGGGAACCAATCACAGATCTACTGTCTGTCTATTGCATGGGAACCAATCACAGATCTACTGTCTGTCTATTGCATGGGAACCAATCACAGATCTACTGTCTGTCTATTGCATGGGAACCAATCACAGATCTACTGTCTGTCTATCTATTGCATGAGAACCAATCACAGATCTACTGTCTGTCTATCTATTGCATGAGAACCAATCACAGATCTACTGTCTGTCTATTGCATGGGAACCAATCACAGATCTACTGTCTGTCTATCTATTGCATGAGAACCAATCACAGATCTACTGTCTGTCTATTGCATGGGAACCAATCACAGATCTACTGTCTGTCTATCTATTGCATGAGAACCAATCACAGATCTACTGTCTGTCTATCTATTGCATGGGAACCAATCACAGATCTACTGTCTGTCTATCTATTGCATGGGAACCAATCACAGATCTACTGTCTATCTATTGCATGGGAACCAATCACAGATCTACTGTCTGTCTATCTATTGCATGAGAACCAATCACAGATCTACTGTCTGTCTATCTATTGCATGGGAACCAATCACAGATCTACTGTCTGTCTATTGCATGGGAACCAATCACAGATCTACTGTCTGTCTATCGCATGGGAACCAATCACAGATCTACTGTCTGTCTATTGCATGGGAACCAATCACAGATCTACTGTCTGTCTATCTATTGCATGAGAACCAATCACAGATCTAATGTCTGTCTATTGCATGGGAACCAATCACAGATCTACTGTCTGTCTATCTATTGCATGAGAACCAATCACAGATCTACTGTCTGTCTATCGCATGGGAACCAATCACAGATCTACTGTCTGTCTATTACATGGGAACCAATCACAGATCTACTGTCTGTCTATTGCATGGGAACCAATCACAGATCTACTGTCTGTCTATTGCATGGGAACCAATCACAGATCTACTGTCTGTCTATCTATTGCATGAGAACCAATCACAGATCTACTGTCTGTCTGTCTATTGCATGAGAACCAATCACAGATCTACTGTCTGTCTATCTATTGCATGAGAACCAATCACAGATCTACTGTCTGTCTATTGCATGGGAACCAATCACAGATCTACTGTCTGTTTATCTATTGCATGGGAACCAATCACAGATCTACTGTCTGTCTATCTATTGCATGGGAACCAATCACAGATCTACTGTCTGTCTATCTATTGCATGAGAACCAATCACAGATCTACTGTCTGTCTATTGCATGGGAACCAATCACAGATCTACTGTCTGTCCATCTATTGCATGGGAACCAATCACAGATCTACTGTCTGTCTATCTATTGCATGGGAACCAATCACAGATCTACTGTCTGTCTATTGCATGGGAACCAATCACAGATCTACTGTCTGTCTATCTATTGCATGAGAACCAATCACAGATCTACTGTCTGTCTATCTATTGCATGAGAACCAATCACAGATCTATTGTCTGTCTATCTATTGCATGGGAACCAATCACAGATCTACTGTCTGTCTATCGCATGGGAACCAATCACAGATCTACTGTCTGTCTATTGCATGGGAACCAATCACAGATCTACTGTCTGTCTATCTATTGCATGGGAACCAATCACAGATCTACTCTCTGTCTATCTATTGCATGAGAACCAATCACAGATCTACTGTCTGTCTATTGCATGAGAACCAATCACAGATCTACTGTCTGTCTATCTATTGCATGAGAACCAATCACAGATCTACTGTCTGTCTATCTATTGCATGGGAACCAATCACAGATCTACTGTCTGTCTATCTATTGCATGGGAACCAATCACAGATCTACTGTCTGTCTATTGCATGGGAACCAATCACAGATCTACTGCCTGTCTATCTATTGCATGAGAACCAATCACAGATCTAATGTCTGTCTATTGCATGGGAACCAATCACAGATCTACTGTCTGTCTATCGCATGGGAACCAATCACAGATCTACTGTCTGTCTATTGCATGGGAACCAATCACAGATCTACTGTCTGTCTATCTATTGCATGAGAACCAATCACAGATCTAATGTCTGTCTATTGCATGGGAACCAATCACAGATCTACTGTCTGTCTATCTATTGCATGAGAACCAATCACAGATCTACTGTCTGTCTATCGCATGGGAACCAATCACAGATCTACTGTCTGTCTATTGCATGGGAACCAATCACAGATCTACTGTCTGTCTATCTATTGCATGGGAACCAATCATAGATCTACTGTCTGTCTATCTATTGCATGAGAACCAATCACAGATCTACTGTCTGTCTATCTATTGCATGGGAACCAATCACAGATCTACTGTCTGTCTATTGCATGGGAACCAATCACAGATCTACTGTCTGTCTATTGCATGGGAACCAATCACAGATCTACTGTCTGTCTATCTATTGCATGGGAACCAATCACAGATCTACTGTCTGTCTATTGCATGGGAACCAATCACAGATCTACTGTCTGTCTATCTATTGCATGAGAACCAATCACAGATCTACTGTCTGTCTATCTATTGCATGAGAACCAATCACAGATCTACTGTCTGTCTATCTATTGCATGGGAACCAATCACAGATCTACTGTCTGTCTATCGCATGGGAACCAATCACAGATCTACTGTCTGTCTATTGCATGGGAACCAATCACAGATCTACTGTCTGTCTATCTATTGCATGGGAACCAATCACAGATCTACTCTCTGTCTATCTATTGCATGAGAACCAATCACAGATCTACTGTCTGTCTATTGCATGAGAACCAATCACAGATCTACTTTCTGTCTATTGCATGGGAACCAATCACAGATCTACTGTCTGTCTATCTATTGCATGAGAACCAATCACAGATCTACTGTCTGTCTATCTATTGCATGGGAACCAATCACAGATCTACTGTCTGTCTATCTATTGCATGGGAACCAATCACAGATCTACTGTCTGTCTATTGCATGGGAACCAATCACAGATCTACTGCCTGTCTATCTATTGCATGAGAACCAATCACAGATCTAATGTCTGTCTATTGCATGGGAACCAATCACAGATCTACTGTCTATCTATTGCATGGGAACCAATCACAGATCTACTGTCTGTCTATCTATTGCATGAGAACCAATCACAGATCTACTGTCTGTCTATCTATTGCATGGGAACCAATCACAGATCTACTGTCTATCTATTGCATGGGAACCAATCACAGATCTACTGTCTGTCTATCTATTGCATGGGAACCAATCACAGATCTACTGTCTGTCTATCTATTGCATGAGAACCAATCACAGATCTACTGTCTGTTTATTGCATGGGAACCAATCACAGATCTACTGTCTGTTTATTGCATGGGAACCAATCACAGATCTACTGTCTGTCTATTGCATGGGAACCAATCACAGATCTACTGTCTGTCTATTGCATGGGAACCAATCACAGACCCATGTTTGTATTGTTTTTTTAAACTAGGCAAGTCAGTTACGAACAAATTGTTATTTACAACGATGGCCTACTGTAGGGACAGGGGGCTGGGATAAAAAACAAACATTATAGGACAAAACACATAACAGCACTTACAGCCGTTACCACGAGCCCATTCTCCCCAATTAAGGTGTTACCAACCCCCTGTGTTTGAAGGGGCGTCCACACACTTTTGCATATATAGTGTAGCACCTGTGCCAGCACAGATGAAACACCTTCTCAATAACAAGATGGTAACCAGCACAGGTGTAACACATGCTGACTAACGAGGTGACACCAATCGGTGTGTCCTACGTGCTAAAGTCCACCCTCATGTGGAGAGCAACAATGGCTCAGCCGCGAAGTGGTAAGCCAAACAAGTACACAGAACGGGACCGCCGAGGGATGAAGTGCGTAGCGCGTAAAAATAATCTGTCCTCGGTTGCAACACTCACTACCGAGTTCCAAACTGCCTCTGGAAGCAACGTCAGCACAACAACGGTTCATTGGGAGCTTCATGAAATGGGTTTCCATGGCCGAGCAGCTGCACACAAGCCTGAGATCACCATGTGCAATGCCAAGCGTCGGCTGGAGTGGTGTAAAGTTCTTGGACTTTGGATTCCGCCATTGGACTCTGGAGCAGTGGAAACACATTCTTTGGAGTGATGAATCACGCTTCACCATCTGGCATTCCGACGGACAAATCTGGGTTTGGCCGATGCCAGGAGACTGCTACCTGCCCCAATGCATTGTGCCAACTGTAATGTTTGGTGGATAAGAAATAATGGTCTGGGGCTGTTTTTCATGGTTCGGGCTAGGCCCCGTATTTGCAGTGAAGGGAAATCTTAACACTACAGCATACAATTACGTTCTAGACAATTCTGTGCTTCCTTTGTGGCAACAGTTTGGGTAAGGTCCTTTCCTGTTTCGACATGACAATGCTCCCATGAACAAAGTGAGGTCCACAGGTAAATGGTTTGTTGAGATCGGTGTGGAAGAACTTGACTGGCTTGCACAGAGCCCTGACCTCAACCCCATCGAGCACCTTTGTGACGAATTGGAACGCTGAAAGGCCAGCGTCGGCCTAAACACCCAACATCAGTGCCCGACCTCACTAATGCTCTTGTGGCTGAATAAAATCAAGTCCCGACAGCAATGTTCCAACATCTAGTGGAAAGCCTTCCCAGAAGAGTGGAGGCTGTTATAGGGGGGACCAACTCCATATTAATGCCTTCCCAGAAGAGTGGAGGCTGTTATAGCAGCAAAGGGGGGACCAACTCCATATTAATGCCTTCCCAGAAGAGTGGAGGCTGTTATAGCAGCAAAGGGGGGACCAACTCCATATTAATGCCTTCCCAGAAGAGTGGAGGCTGTTATAGCAGCAAAGGGGGGGTCCAACTCCATTTTAATGCCCATGATTTCGGGAATGAAATGTTCGACAAGCAGGTGTCCAGATACTTTTGGTCATGTAGTGTATTTAAGAGTGGCTGGCCCAGTGACAGATGTGGAGGGTCAACTCCTTTAGTTGTCTCTAGATGTGGAGGACAACTCCTTTAGTTGTCTATAGATGTGGAGGACAACTCCTTTAGTTGTCTCTAGATGTGGAGGACAACTCCTTTAGTTGTCTCTAGATGTGGAGGACAACTCCTTTAGTTGTCTCTAGATGTGGAAGACAACTCCTTTAGTTGTCTCTAGATGTGGAGGACAACTCCTTTAGTTGTCTATAGATGTGGAGGGTCAACTCCTTTAGTTGTCTTGATAGATGTGGAGGGTCAACTCCTTTAGTTGTCTCTAGATGTGGAGGACAACTCCTTTAGTTGTCTCTAGATGTGGAGGACAACTCCTTTAGTTGTCTTGATAGATGTGGAGGGTCATCACCTTTAGTTGTCTCTAGATGTGGAGGACAACTATTTTAGTTGTCTCTAGATGTGCAGGACAACTCCTTTAGTTGTCTTGATACATGTGAAGGGGCATCACCTTTAGTTGTCTCTAGATATGGAGGTCAACTCCTTTAGATGTCTTGATAGATGTGGAGGGTCATCACCTTTAGTTGTCTCTAGATGTGGGGGGTCAACTCCTTTAGTTGTCTCTAGATATGGAGGACAACTCCTTTAGTTGTCTCTAGATGTGAAGGGTCATCACCTTTAGTTGTCTCTAGATGTGGAGGGTCAACTCCTTTAGGTGTCTGGATAGTTGATCTCGTTTAGCTCCTCCATTTTGGTTTGCTTCCTGTCTTTACATTTGTGTGGGGATTTGTTTGTTTGTCTCTTCTTGGACACATTTAGTGGACACTCATGGTGGGTGTCTTTTTGGTTCAAATTGTTGTTGCTAGTCAACTCACTGGACACCCCCATGAGTGTTGCTAGTCAACTCACCGGACACCCCCATGAGTGTTGCTAGTCAACTCACTGGACACCCCAATGCCTGTTGCTAGTCAACTCACTGGACACCCCCATGAGTGTTGCTAGTCAACTCACGGACACCCCCATGAGTGTTGCTAGTCAACTCACTGGACACCCCCATGAGTGTTGCTAGTCAACTCACTGGACACCCCAATGCCTGTTGCTAGTCAACTCACTGGACACCCCAATGCCTGTTGCTAGTCAACTCACCGGACACCCCCATGCCTGTTGCTAGTCAACTCACTGGACACCCCCATGTCTGTCTGAATCCCTCCTAGAACCCCACCTGTTTAGTTTTGGTTTGTCAGTGACACATCATTACACAGGTGCACCTTGTGCTGGGAACAATGAAAGGCCACTCTAAAATGTGCAGTTTTGGCACACAACACAAATCCACAGATGTCTCAAGTTTAAGGGAGCGTGCAATTGACATGCAGACTACAGGAATGTCCACCAGAGCTGTTGCAAGATAATTTAATGTAATTTTTTCTACCATAAGCCGCCTCCAAAGTCCTTTTAGAGAATTTAGCAGTACAAGGCCAAAAGGCCTCTCAACCGCAGGCCACTGGTAGAGTCCCTCTGACAATAATAAAATAAAACCATCTAGTGTTCAGCGAAATAACAACACAATGTCAAATACAGGTCGCCGAGTCAAATAGTTGACATCCAATCACATTAACCGTTACTCACGGGAAACATTCACTCTTGCGCAGACATTTAGAAACGAAACATGAAAGATTTGAAAAATACGCAAGGGAAGTTTTTTGAGCGAGAATAAAGATGACTTTGGCAGCTCCTGGCTGACTGACGGCTCTGGCAGGTCCTGGCTGACTGACAGCTCTGGCAGGTCCTGGCTGACTGATGGCTCTGGCAGCTCCTGGCTGACTGACGGCTCAGGACAAGCTGGCGGCTCTGACGGCTCAGGACGGACTGGCGGCTCAGGACAGACTGGCGGCTCTAGCAGCTCAGGACAGAAGAGGCACACTGTAGGCGTATAACAGTCTCTATTGTATTATGACAGACCAGATTGATCTACTGTCTCTATTATATTATGACAGACCAGCTAGATCTACTGTCTCTATTATATTATGACAGACCAGCTAGATCTACTGTCTCTATTATATTATGACAGACCAGATAGATATACCGTCTCTATTAAAATATGACAGACCAGCTAGATCTACTGTCTCTATTATAATATGACAGACCAGATAGATATACCGTCTCTATTAAAATATGACAGACCAGCTAGATCTACTGTCTCTATTATATTATGACAGACCAGCTAGATCTACTGTCTCTATTATATTATGACAGACCAGCTAGATCTACTGTCTCTATTATATTATGACAGACCAGCTAAATCAAATCAAATCAAATCAAATGTATTTATATAGCCCTTCGTACATCAGCTGATATCTCAAAGTGCTGTACAGAAACCCAGCCTAAAACCCCAAACAGCAAGCAATGCAGGTGTAGAAGCACGGTGGCTAGGAAAAACTCCCTAGAAAGGGCAAAACCTAGGAAGAAACCTAGAGAGGAACCAGGCTATGTGGGGTGGCCAGTCCTCTTCTGGCTGTGCCGGGTGGAGATTATAACAGAACATGACCAAGATGTTCAAATGTTCATAAATGACCAGCATGGTCGAATAATAGTAAGGCAGAACAGTTGAAACTGGAGCTAGATCTAGATCTAGATCTACTGTCTCTATTATATTATGACAAAACAGCTAGATCTACTGTCTCTATGTCTCTATTATATTATGACAGACCAGCTAGATCTACTGTCTCTATTGTATTATGACAGACCAGCTCGATCTACTGTTTCTATTATATTATGACAAACCAGCTAGATCTACTGTCTCTATTATAATTTTACAGACCAGCTAGATCTACTGTCTCTATTATATTATGACAGACCAGCTAGATCTACTGTCTCTATTATATTATGACAGACCAGCTAGATCAACTGTCTCTATTATATTATGACAGTACAGCTAGATCTACTGTCTCTATGTCTCTATTATATTATGACAGACCAGCTAGATCTACTGTCTCTATTATATTATGACAGGCCAGCTAGATCTACTGTCTCTTTTAGAATATGACAGACCAGCAAGATCTACTGTCTCTATTGTAATATGACACCAGCTAGATCTACTGTCTCTTTATATTATGACAGTCCAGATAGATATACCATCTCTATTAAAATATGACAGACCACCTAGATCTACTGTCTCTATTATATTATGACAGACCAGCTAGATCGACTGTCTCTATTATATTATGACAGACCAGCTAGATCTACTGTCTCTATTATATTATGACAGACCAGCTAGATCAACTGTCTCTATTATATTATGACAGTACAACTAGATCTACTGTCTCTATGTCTCTATTATATTATGACAGACCAGCTAGATCTACTGTCTCTATTATATTATGACCGACCAGCTAGATCAACTGTCTCTATTATATTATGACAGTACAGCTAGATCTACTGTCTCTATGTCTCTATTATATTATGACAGACCAGCTAGATCTACTGTCTCTATTATATTATGACAGGCCAGCTAGATCTACTGTCTCTTTATATTATGACAGACCAGATAGATATACCATCTCTATTAAAATATGACAGACCACCTAGATCTACTGTCTCTATTATATTATGACAGACCAGCTAGATCTACTGTCTCTATTATATTATGACAGATCAGATAGATCTACTGTCTCTATTATATTATGACAGACCAGCTAAATCAAATAAAATAAAATCAAATGTATTTATATAGCCCTTCGTACATCAGCTGATATCTCAAAGTGCTGTACAGAAACCCAGCCTAAAACCCCAAACAGCAAGCAATGCAGGTGTAGAAGCACGGTGGCTAGGAAAAACTCCCTAGAAAGAGCAAAACCTAGGAAGAAACCTAGAGAGGAACCAGGCTATGTGGGGTGGCCAGTCCTCTTCTGGCTGTGCCGGGTGGAGATTATAACAGAACATGACCAAGATGTTCAAATGTTCATAAATGACCAGCATGGTCGAATAATAGTAAGGCAGAACAGTTGAAACTGGACCTAGATCTAGATCTAGATCTACTGTCTCTATTATATTATGACAGAACAGCTAGATCTACTGTCTCTATGTCTCTATTATATTATGACAGACCAGCTAGATCTACTGTCTCTATTATATTATGACAGACCAGATAGATCTACTGTCTCTATTGTATTATGACAGACCAGCTCGATCTACTGTTTCTATTATATTATGACAAACCAGCTAGATCTACTGTCTCTATTATAATTTTACAGACCAGCTAGGTCTACTGTCTCTATTCTATTATGACAGACCAGCTAGATCTACTGTCTCTATTATACTATGACAGAACACCTAGATCTACTGTCTCTATGTCTCTATTATATTATGACAGACCAGCTAGATCTACTGTCTCTATTATATTATGACAGGCCTGCTAGATCTACTGTCTCTATGTCTCTATTATATTATGACAGACCAGCTAGATCTACTGTCTCTATTATATTATGACAGGCCTGCTAGATCTACTGTCTCTTTTATAATATGACAGACCAGCTAGATCTACTGTCTCTAAAATATTATGACAGACAAGCTAGATCTACTGTCTCTATTATATTATGACAGACCAGTAAGATCTACTGTCTCTATTGTAATATGACACCAGCTAGATCTACTGTCTCTATTATATTATGACAGGCCTGCTAGATCTACTGTCTCTATGTCTCTATTATATTATGACAGACCAGCTAGATCTACTGTCTCTATTATATTATGACAGGCCTGCTAGATCTACTGTCTCTTTTATAATATGACAGACCAGCTAGATCTACTGTCTCTAAAATATTATGACAGACAAGCTAGATCTACTGTCTCTATTATATTATGACAGACCAGTAAGATCTACTGTCTCTATTGTAATATGACACCAGCTAGATCTACTGTCTCTATTATATTATGACAGGCCTGCTAGATCTACTGTATCTATTATAATTTTACAGACCAGCTAGATCTACTGTCTCTATTATATTATGAGAGACCAGCTAGATCGACTGTATCTATTATATTATGACAGACCAGATAGATATACTGTCTCTATTATAATATGACAGACCAGCTAGATCTACTGTCTCTATTCTATTATGACAGACCAGCTAGATCTACTGTCTCTATTATATTATGACAGACCAGCTAGATCTACTGTCTCTATTCTATTATGACAGACCAGCTAGATCTACTGTCTCTATTATATTATGACAGACCAGCTAGATCTACTGTCTCTATTCTATTATGACAGACCAGCTAGATCTACTGTCTCTATTATATTATGACAGACCAGCTAAATCAAATCAAATCAAATGTATTTATATAGCCCTTCGTACATCAGCTGATATCTCAAAGTGCTGTACAGAAACCCAGCCTAAAACCCCAAACAGCAAGCAATGCAGGTGCAGAAGCACGGTGGCTAGGAAAAACTCCATAGAAAGGGCAAAACCTAGGAAGAAACCTAGAGAGGAACGAGGCTATGTGGGGTGGCCAGTCCTCTTCTGGCTGTGCCGGGTGGAGATTATAACAGAACATGACCAAGATGTTCAAATGTTCATAAATGACCAGCATGGTCGAATAATAGTAAGGCAGAACAGTTGAAACTGGAGCTAGATCTAGATCTAGATCTTCTGTCTCTATTATATTATGACAGAACAGCTAGATCTACTGTCTCTATGTCTCTATTATATTATGACAGACCAGCTAGATCTACTGTCTCTATTGTATTATGACAGACCAGCTCGATCTACTGTTTCTATTATATTATGACAAACCAGCTAGATCTACTGTCTCTATTATAATTTTACAGACCAGCTAGATCTACTGTCTCTATTATATTATGACAGACCAGCTAGATCTACTGTCTCTATTATATTATGACAGGCCTGCTAGATCTACTGTCTCTATGTCTCTATTATATTATGACAGACCAGCTAGATCTACTGTCTCTATTATATTATGACAGGCCAGCTAGATCTACTGTCTCTTTTATTATATGACAGACCAGCTAGATCTACTGTCTCTAAAATATTATGACAGACAAGCTAGATCTACTGTCTCTATTATATTATGACAGACCAGCAAGATCTACTGTCTCTATTATAATATGACACCAGCTAGATCTACTGTCTCTATTATATTATGACAGTCCAGATAGATATACCATCTCTATTAAAATATGACAGACCACCTAGATCTACTGTCTCTATTATATTATGAGAGACCAGCTAGATCGACTGTATCTATTATATTATGACAGACCAGATAGATATACTGTCTCTATTAAAATATGACAGACCAGCTAGATCTACTGTCTCTATTATATTATGACAGACCAGCTAAATCAAATCAAATCAAATGTATTTATATAGCCCTTCGTACATCAGCTGATATCTCAAAGTGCTGTACAGAAACCCAGCCTAAAACCCCAAACAGCAAGCAATGCAGGTGTAGAAGCACGGTGGCTAGGAAAAACTCCCTAGAAAGGGCAAAACCTAGGAAGAAACCTAGAGAGGAACCAGGCTATGTGGGGTGGCCAGTCCTCTTCTGGCTGTGCTGGGTGGAGATTATAACAGAACATGACCAAGATGTTCAAATGTTCATAAATGACCAGCATGGTCGAATAATAGTAAGGCAGAACAGTTGAAACTGGAGCTAGATCTAGATCTAGATCTTCTGTCTCTATTATATTATGACAGAACAGCTAGATCTACTGTCTCTATGTCTCTATTATATTATGACAGACCAGCTAGATCTACTGTCTCTATGTCTCTATTATATTATGACAGACCAGCTAGATCTACTGTCTCTATTGTATTATGACAGATCAGCTCGATCTACTGTTTCTATTATATTATGACAAACCAGCTAGATCTACTGTCTCTATTATAATTTTACAGACCAGCTAGATCTACTGTCTCTATTCTATTATGACAGACCAGCTAGATCTACTGTCTCTATTATATTATGACAGAACACCTAGATCTACTGTCTCTATGTCTCTATTATATTATGACAGACCAGCTAGATCTACTGTCTCTATTATATTATGACAGGCCTGCTAGATCTACCGCCTCTATTATATTATGACATAACAGCTGGATCTACTGTCTCTATTATATTATGACAGACCAGCAAGATCGACTGTCTCTATTATATTATGACAGACCACCTGGATCTACTGTTTCTATGTCTCTATTATATTATGACAGACCAGCAAGATCTACTGTCTCAATTATATTATGACAGACCAGCTAGATCAACTGTCTCTATTATATTATGACAAAACAGCTAGATCTACTGTCTCTATTATATTATGACAGAACAGCTAGATCTACTGTCTCTATGTCTCTATTATATTATGACAGACCAGCTAGATCTACTGTCTCTTTATATTATGACAGACCAGCCTGATCTACTCTCTCTATTGTAATATGACAGACAAAGCTAGAACTACTGTGTCTATTATATTATGACAAACCAGATAGATCTTCTGTCTCTATTATATTATGACAGACCAGCTAGATCTACTGTCTCTGTGTCTCTATTATATTATGACAGACCAGCTAGATCTACTGTCTCTATTATAATATGACAGACCAGATAGATATACTGTCTCTATTAAAATATGACAGACCAGCTAGATCTACTGTCTCTATTATATTATGACAGACCAGCTAGATCTACTTTCTCTATTATATTATGACAGACCAGCTAAATCTACTGTCTCTATTATAATATGATAGACCAGCTGGATCTGCTGTCTCTATTATAATATGACAGCCCAGCTAGATCTACTTTCTCTATTGTGTTATGACAGACCAGCTAGATCTACTGTCTCTATTATAATTTGACAGACCAGCTAGATCTACTGTCTCTGTGTCTCTATTATATTATGACAGCCCAGCTAGATCTACTGTCTCAATTATATTATGACAGACCAGCTAGATCAACTGTCTCTATTATATTATGACAGACCAGCTAAATCTACTGTCTCTATTATAATATGATAGACCAGCTGGATCTGCTGTCTCTATTATAATATGACAGCCCAGCTAGATCTACTTTCTCTATTGTGTTATGACAGACCAGCTAGATCTACTGTCTCTATTATAATTTGACAGACCAGCTAGATCTACTGTCTCTGTGTCTCTATTATATTATGACAGCCCAGCTAGATCTACTGTCTCAATTATATTATGACAGACCAGCTAGATCAACTGTCTCTATTATATTATGACAGAACATCTAGATATACCGCCTCTAATATATTAGGACATAACAGCTGGATCTACTGTCTCTATTATAGTATGGCAGACAAGCTAAATCTCCTGTCTCTATTATATTATGACAGACCAGCAAGATCTACTGCCTCTATTATATTATGACAGACCAGCTAGATCTACTGTCTCTATTATATTATGACAGACCAGCTAGATCTTCTATCTCTATTACATTACGATAGACCAGCTAGATCTACTGTATCTATATCTCTATTATATTATGACAGACCAGCGAGATCTACTGTCTCTATTATATTATGAAAGACCACCTAGATCTACTGTCTCTGTCTCTATTATATTATGACAGACCAGCTTGATCTACTGTCTCTATTATATTATGACAGACCAGCCTGATCTACTCTCTCTCTATTGTAATATGACAGACCCGATAGATCTACTGTCTCTATTGTATTATGACAGACCAGCAAGAACTACTGTTTCTATTATATTATGACAAACCAGATAGATCTACTGTCTCTATTATAATTTGACAGACCAGCTAGATCTACTGTCTCTATTCTATTATGACAGACGAGCTCGATCGACTGTCTCTGTGTCTCTATTATATTATGACAGACCAGCTGGATCTACTGTCTCTATTATAATGTGACAGACCAGATAAATATACTGTCTCTATTAAAATATGACAGACCAGCTAGATCTACCGTCTCTATTATATTACGTCAGACCAGCTAGATCTACTGTCTGTATTATATTATGACAAACCACCTAGGTCTACTGTCTCTATGTCTCTATTATATTATCACAGACCAGCTAGATCTACTGTGTCTATTATAATATGACAGACCAGCTAGATCTACTGTCTCTATTATAATATGACAGATCAGCTAGATCTACTGTCTCTGTGTCTCTATTATATTATGACAGACCAGCTAGATCTACTTTCTCTATTATATTATGACAGACCAGCTAGATCTACTGTCTCTATTATATTATGACAGACCAGCTAAATCAAATCAAATCAAATGTATTTATATAGCCCTTCGTACATCAGCTGATATCTCAAAGTGCTGTACAGAAACCCAGCCTAAAACCCCAAACAGCAAGCAATGCAGGTGTAGAAGCACGGTGGCTAGGAAAAACTCCCTAGAAAGGGCAAAACCTAGGAAGAAACCTAGAGAGGAACCAGGCTATGTGGGGTGGCCAGTCCTCTTCTGGCTGTGCTGGGTGGAGATTATAACAGAACATGACCAAGATGTTCAAATGTTCATAAATGACCAGCATGGTCGAATAATAGTAAGGCAGAACAGTTGAAACTGGAGCTAGATCTAGATCTAGATCTTCTGTCTCTATTATATTATGACAGAACAGCTAGATCTACTGTCTCTATGTCTCTATTATATTATGACAGACCAGCTAGATCTACTGTCTCTATTGTATTATGACAGATCAGCTCGATCTACTGTTTCTATTATATTATGACAAACCAGCTAGATCTACTGTCTCTATTATAATTTTACAGACCAGCTAGATCTACTGTCTCTATTCTATTATGACAGACCAGCTAGATCTACTGTCTCTATTATATTATGACAGAACACCTAGATCTACTGTCTCTATGTCTCTATTATATTATGACAGACCAGCTAGATCTACTGTCTCTATTATATTATGACAGGCCTGCTAGATCTACTGTCTCTTTTATAATATGACAGACCAGCTAGATCTACTGTCTCGAAAATATTATGACAGACCACCTGGATCTACTGTTTCTATGTCTCTATTATATTATGACAGACCAGCAAGATCTACTGTCTCAATTATATTATGACAGACCAGCTAGATCAACTGTCTCTATTATATTATGACAGAACAGCTAGATCTACTGTCTCTATTATATTATGACAGAACAGCTAGATCTACTGTCTCTATGTCTCTATTATATTATGACAGACCAGCTAGATCTACTGTCTCTATTGTATTATGACAGATCAGCTCGATCTACTGTTTCTATTATATTATGACAAACCAGCTAGATCTACTGTCTCTATTATAATTTTACAGACCAGCTAGATCTACTGTCTCTATTCTATTATGACAGACCAGCTAGATCTACTGTCTCTATTATATTATGACAGAACACCTAGATCTACTGTCTCTATGTCTCTATTATATTATGACAGACCAGCTAGATCTACTGTCTCTATTATATTATGACAGGCCTGCTAGATCTACTGTCTCTTTTATAATATGACAGACCAGCTAGATCTACTGTCTCGAAAATATTATGACAGACCACCTGGATCTACTGTTTCTATGTCTCTATTATATTATGACAGACCAGCAAGATCTACTGTCTCAATTATATTATGACAGACCAGCTAGATCAACTGTCTCTATTATATTATGACAGAACAGCTAGATCTACTGTCTCTATTATATTATGACAGAACAGCTAGATCTACTGTCTCAATTATATTATGACAGACCAGCTAGATCTACTGTCTCTATTATAATATGATAGACCAGCTGGATCTGCTGTCTCTATTATAATATGACAGCCCAGCTAGATCTACTTTCTCTATTGTGTTATGACAGACCAGCTAGATCTACTGTCTCTATTATAATTTGACAGACCAGCTAGATCTACTGTCTCTGTGTCTCTATTATATTATGACAGCCCAGCTAGATCTACTGTCTCAATTATATTATGACAGACCAGCTAGATCAACTGTCTCTATTATATTATGACAGAACATCTAGATATACCTCCTCTAATATATTAGGACATAACAGCTGGATCTACTGTCTCTATTATAGTATGGCAGACAAGCTAAATCTCCTGTCTCTATTATATTATGACAGACCAGCAAGATCTACTGCCTCTATTATATTATGACAGACCAGCTAGATCTACTGTCTCTATTATATTATGACAGACCAGCTAGATCTTCTATCTCTATTACATTACGATAGACCAGCTAGATCTACTGTATCTATATCTCTATTATATTATGACAGACCAGCGAGATCTACTGTCTCTATTATATTATGAAAGACCACCTAGATCTACTGTCTCTGTCTCTATTATATTATGACAGACCAGCTTGATCTACTGTCTCTATTATATTATGACAGACCAGCCTGATCTACTCTCTCTATTGTAATATGACAGACCCGATAGATCTACTGTCTCTATTGTATTATGACAGACCAGCAAGAACTACTGTTTCTATTATATTATGACAAACCAGATAGATCTACTGTCTCTATTATAATTTGACAGACCAGCTAGATCTACTGTCTCTATTCTATTATGACAGACGAGCTCGATCGACTGTCTCTGTGTCTCTATTATATTATGACAGACCAGCTGGATCTACTGTCTCTATTATAATGTGACAGACCAGATAAATATACTGTCTCTATTAAAATATGACAGACCAGCTAGATCTACCGTCTCTATTATATTACGTCAGACCAGCTAGATCTACTGTCTGTATTATATTATGACAAACCACCTAGGTCTACTGTCTCTATGTCTCTATTATATTATCACAGACCAGCTAGATCTACTGTGTCTATTATAATATGACAGACCAGCTAGATCTACTGTCTCTATTATAATATGACAGATCAGCTAGATCTACTGTCTCTGTGTCTCTATTATATTATGACAGACCAGCTAGATCTACTTTCTCTATTATATTATGACAGACCAGCTAGATCTACTGTCTCTATTATAATATGATAGACCAGCTGGATCTGCTGCCTCTATTATAATATGACAGACCAGCTAGATCTACTTTCTCTATTGTGTTATGACAGACCAGCTCGATCTACTTCCTCTATTATAATATGACAGACCAGCTCGATCTACTGTCTCTATTGTATTATCACAGACCAGCTAGATCTACTGTCTCTATTATAATTTGACAGACCAGCTAGATCTACTGTCTCTATTCTAGTATGACAGACCAGCTAGATCTACTGTCTCTGTGTCTCTATTATAATATGACAGACCAGCTAGATCTACTGTCTCTATGTCTCTATTATATTGTGACAGACCAGCTAGATCTACTGTCTCTATTGTGTTATGACAGACCAGCTAGATCTGCTGTCTCTATTATAATATGACAGTCCAGCTAGATCTACTGTCTCTTTTATATTACGACAGACCAGCTAGTATATAGCCTCACATTGAATCTGTACCGTAGTACCCTGTATATAGCCTCCACATTGACTCTGTACCGGTACCCCCTGTATATAGCCTCCACGTTGACTCTGTACCGTAATACCCTGTATATAGCCTCCACGTTGACTCTATACCGTAACACCCTGTATATAGCCTCCACATTAACTCTGTACCGGTACAGAGAGAGAGAGAGAGAGAGAGAGAGAGAGAGAGAGAGAGAGAGAGAGAGAGAGAGAGAGAGAGAGAGAGAGAGAGAGAGAGAGAGAGAGAGAGACAGAGAGAGAGAGAGAGAGAGAGAGAGAGAGAGAGAGAGAGAGAGAGAGAGAGAGAGAGAGAGAGAGAGAGAGAGAGACAGAGAGAGAGAGAGAGACAGACAGAGAGAGAGAGACAGACAGACAGAGAGAGAGAGAGAGAGAGAGAGAGAGAGAGAGAGAGAGAGAGAGAGAGAGAGAGAGAGAGACAGAGAGAGACAGAGAGAGAGACAGAGAGAGACAGAGAGAGAGAGAGAGAGACAGAGAGAGACAGAGAGAGAGAGAGAGAGAGAGAGAGAGAGAGAGAGAGAGAGAGAGAGTAGTTGTGCTCAATGGCGCATGCAGTTCAGAAGTGGGTGTGTGCCTCGCACCGGTCACGTGGGCAACTGTCTCGTTCTGGTTCAGGCGTCTATAAATTCTCCTTCTTATATGAAGTTGTTCCTTTCCCAAGTAAGACGCCGAGTCCATCAGCAGAGTAGCTACGACTTGTAATAGAATCATGGCAGAAGGTACGTTGACATTTTGTAACAATCTTATCAGTGGACGATCTGGTTGAAGTTTCGAGCTGTGGCGAAACAAAGTAACTATTCATGATTGTTCGAACTGTCAGTCAATGTGTTACTAAGTATCCCAACTACAACAACTGGTATGTTTGCCTACCTGATTGGGGATGACGGGCACTTTGACAAACCTACAGCTTGGCTTGTTGTATCCTATCAAGGAAGTGTAATCGTTGACTCAAGAACAAGCAAGTGGCAATGCTGACATTTTTTTTTAAAATGGAGTCTCTTTTTCCAGCTACCATCAGCGCATGTTTTCTAATACAATCTTATCAATTCACGTTTTGCGGGTGTAATTGTGTGGTTCACGGAGTAATTGTCGGGTCGTTGCATTTTTGCTGTTGCCGCGTTCAAAATCACTGGGAACTCGAAAGAAAACAACTATCTGATTTTTGAAAGGTGATCCCACTCTGAAGCCCAAGTCGTGAACTCTGGCCTCTTACTAGTTCCCACTTTCCAACCTGAAGATCTTAGGTCATGAATATTTATCCGAGTTCCCTGTTGTGTTGACGGCACCATCAGTCTCGTCCTTAGTAGAACCATGTTCGCTCGTAGGCTGCGCACTGTTCCTAGTGGACACGTCGCTGTAGACTACTAGAAGTGTCATTTTATTAATTGAATTAGTGTTCCATGTTACTCAATGTCCTAACTTGGTGACTCTCTGAACTTTAAGTACCTCCAGTGTTTTGTGATATTATATTCCTAAAGGCACAGTGCCTCCCGCCAATGTGACAGTTATAAATGTATCTGGCAAAATGTCAATAGTGAAACCCGATGTCCAGTCTGTCCCCCATGATTTCCGAAAGTTGCAAGTCATCCCTTGGTCATCTGCCTTTCTAAGAGTGGTGGTGATTAAATCTTCATTTGTACTGAACACAAATACGAACGGAACAATGTCAAAGATTTTACCGAGTTTTACTGTTCAAATAAGGAAATCAGTCAATTGGGGCCTAAATGAATGAATTTCAATCTATGGATTTCACATGACTGCGATTACAGATGGGCATTGGTCACAAACCTTTTAATAAAAAATGAGTGGACGTGGATCAGAAACCAGTCAGTATGGTGTGACCACCATTTACATCACGCAGTATGACACATCTCCTTCTCATAGAGTTGATCAGGCTGTTGATTGTGTCCTGTGGAATGTTGTTCCACTCCTCTTCAATGGCTGTGTGGAGTTATTGGATATTGTCAGGAACCGGAACACGCTGTTGTACATGTCAATCCAGAGCATCCCAAACATCATTTACATTACATTTACATTTAAGTCATTTAGCAGACGCTCTTATCCAGAGCGACTTACAAATTGGTGCATTCACCTTATGACATTGAGTGAGACAGTCACTTTACAATAGTGCATCTAAATCTTAAGGGGGGGGGTTGAGAGGGATTACTTATCCTATCCTACATGCCAATACAATAGTCCCACCGCCACCATGGGACACTTGGTTCACAACATTTGACATCTTCAAACTGCTTGCTCACACTACGCCATACACGTGGTCTGTGATTTGAGGCCATTTGGACGTACTGACAAATTCTTTAAAAGGACATGGGGGGGGGGGCAGCTTATGTTAGAAATGAAAAATCAATTCTCTGGCAACTGCTCTGGTGGGCGTTCCTGTAGTCAGCATGCCAATTGCACACTCCCTCAACTTGAAAAATTTGCGGCAACTAGATTTGGAGTGACCTTTTATTGTCCCCAGCACAAGGTGCATCTGTGTATTGATCATGCCGTTTAATCAGCTTCTCGATATGCTACACCTGTCAGGTGAATGGATTATGTTGACAAATGATAAATGCTTACTAACAGGAATGTTCACAAATTTGTGCCCAAAAGTTTAGTGAAGCATGCATTTTATGGTGATTTTTATCAATTTCAGCTCATGGAAAATTGGACCAACACCAGGTGTTGCGTCTTCATATTTCTGTTCAGTTTCTGTGGGTTGAGGCCTAAAGGCCAGCAGGATGTCTTTATGTGAAACATTCATAGAAGCTGACTTTAGTGCCTATTGACCAATAATATCTTCTGGCCAGCGGCGTTTTAAGTTCCCCGACACTCCTTATGAACATTAAAATGAATCACCTTGTGTTTCCAAACCGACAGTATCTTTTCATATCAGCGAGAAATGGTTTTCTAAAAACAAAGTTGAATTACTAGGCACCTCTTCCAGGGTTGGGGTTCACAGCCACGTCTCCATGTTATATCGCTTGTTAGGATAACTAACAGAAGACTGAGAGCTGCATGTCCTAACGCCATGTCCTAACGCCTACCTGTGTGAATATACGGAAGACAGATGCCACGTCATTGACAAATACTGTTGGCTGCAACCGTTAAAACTGGTGACAACGCGCTATATTTAGTGGAATTATTTTCATGTGATTTGAAAGTAGGGTGTTTTTTTTTTCTTTTGAATTTTTAAAAAGAACGATACCGCAATTGAGAATTGATTCATCTTTTAGATGGTGTTTTCTGGCTGCCAGAGCCAATTTCCCTCTAAACATAAGGACCTTGGACTATATAAGGAATAACATTAGGCGCTAGTCCATTACTGAACTAGTCTTTCTATAGCTGACGACTTGTATAGGAGGGGACCATGTGCAGTGTCATGTTGCTTATCAAATGGCATTTTTTTTTCAAGTGTGAATTAAATGTGGCGAATGACAGTGACTCGGAGGAACAGGCGTCTGACTACTTTTAATGGCCACGTTTCATTTCCTTATTTATCAGATCTTTTCCTGGGAGCGAGGTACAGTTGATTACTTTTCTGTAGTCACTACCAACTGTAGTGACTACTGCACCCAGGGGATTGTTCAGGACCAACTGTAGTGACTACTGCACCCAGGGGATTGTTCAGGACCAACTGTAGTGACTACTGCACCCAGGGGATTGTTCAGGACCAACTGTAGTGACTACTGCACCCAGGGGATTGTTCAGGACCAACTGTAGTGACTACTGCACCCAGGGGATTGTTCAGGACCAACTGTAGTGACTACTGCACCCAGGGGATTGTTCAGGACCAACTGTAGTGACTACTGCACCCAGGGGATTGTTCAGGACCAACTGTAGGGACTACTGCACCCAGGGATTGTTCAGGACCAACTGTAGTGACTACTGCACCCAGGGGATTGTTCAGGACCAACTGTAGTGACTACTGCACCCAGGGGATTGTTCAGGACCAACTGTAGGGACTACTGCACCCAGGGGATTGTTCAGGACCAACTGTAGGGACTACTGCACCCAGGGGATTGTTCAGGACCAACTGTAGGGACTACTGCACCCAGGGGATTGTTCAGGACCAACTGTAGGGACTACTGCACCCAGGGGATTGTTCAGGACCAACTGTAGGGACTACTGCACCCAGGGATTGTTCAGGACCAACTGTAGGGACTACTGCACCCAGGGGATTGTTCAGGACCAACTGTAGGGACTACTGCACCCAGGGGATTGTTCAGGACCAACTGTAGGGACTACTGCACCCAGGGGATTGTTCAGGACCAACTGTAGGGACTACTGCACCCAGGGGATTGTTCAGGACCAACTGTAGGGACTACTGCACCCAGGGGATTGTTCAGGACCAACTGTAGGGACTACTGCACCCAGGGGATTGTTCAGGACCAACTGTAGGGACTACTGCACCCAGGGGATTGTTCAGGACCAACTGTAGGGACTACTGCACCCAGGGGATTGTTCAGGACCAACTGTAGGGACTACTGCACCCAGGGGATTGTTCAGGACCAACTGTAGGGACTACTGCACCCAGGGGATTGTTCAGGACCAACTGTAGGGACTACTGCACCCAGGGGATTGTTCAGGACCAACTGTAGGGACTACTGCACCCAGGGGATTGTTCAGGACCAACTGTAGGGACTACTGCACCCAGGGGATTGTTCAGGACCAACTGTAGGGACTACTGCACCCAGGGGATTGTTCAGGACCAACTGTAGGGACTACTGCACCCAGGGGATTGTTCAGGACCAACTGTAGGGACTACTGCACCCAGGGGATTGTTCAGGACCAACTGTAGGGACTACTGCACCCAGGGATTGTTCAGGACCAACTGTAGGGACTACTGCACCCAGGGGATTGTTCAGGACCAACTGTAGGGACTACTGCACCCAGGGGATTGTTCAGGACCAACTGTAGGGACTACTGCACCCAGGGGATTGTTCAGGACCAACTGTAGGGACTACTGCACCCAGGGGATTGTTCAGGACCAACTGTAGGGACTACTGCACCCAGGGGATTGTTCAGGACCAACTGTAGGGACTACTGCACCCAGGGGATTGTTCAGGACCAACTGTAGGGACTACTGCACCCAGGGGATTGTTCAGGACCAACTGTAGGGACTACTGCACCCAGGGATTGTTCAGGACCAACTGTAGGGACTACTGCACCCAGGGGATTGTTCAGGACCAACTGTAGGGACTACTGCACCCAGGGGATTGTTCAGGACCAACTGTAGGGACTACTGCACCCAGGGGATTGTTCAGGACCAACTGTAGGGACTACTGCACCCAGGGGATTGTTCAGGACCAACTGTAGGGACTACTGCACCCAGGGGATTGTTCAGGACCAACTGTAGGGACTACTGCACCCAGGGATTGTTCAGGACCAACTGTAGGGACTACTGCACCCAGGGGATTGTTCAGGACCAACTGTAGGGACTACTGCACCCAGGGGATTGTTCAGGACCAACTGTAGGGACTACTGCACCCAGGGATTGTTCAGGACCAACTGTAGGGACTACTGCACCCAGGGATTGTTCAGGACCAACTGTAGGGACTACTGCACCCAGGGGATTGTTCAGGACCAACTGTAGGGACTACTGCACCCAGGGGATTGTTCAGGACCAACTGTAGGGACTACTGCACCCAGGGGATTGTTCAGGACCAACTGTAGGGACTACTGCACCCAGGGATTGTTCAGGACCAACTGTAGGGACTACTGCACCCAGGGGATTGTTCAGGACCAACTGTAGGGACTACTGCACCCAGGGGATTGTTCAGGACCAACTGTAGGGACCAACTGTTCAGGGACTAACTGCTACTGCACCCAGGGGATTGTTCAGGACCAACTGTAGGGACTACTGCACCCAGGGGATTGTTCAGGACCAACTGTAGGGACTACTGCACCCAGGGATTGTTCAGGACCAACTGTAGGGACTACTGCACCCAGGGGATTGTTCAGGACCAACTGTAGGGACTACTGCACCCAGGGGATTGTTCAGGACCAACTGTAGGGACTACTGCACCCAGGGGATTGTTCAGGACCAACTGTAGTAGGTTCAGACTGTACTGCAGCCAGGGGATTGTTCAGGACCAACTGTAGGGACTACTGCACCCAGGGGATTGTTCAGGACCAACTGTAGGGACTACTGCACCCAGGGGATTGTTCAGGACCAACTGTAGGGACTACTGCACCCAGGGGATTGTTCAGGACCAACTGTAGGGACTACTGCACCCAGGGGATTGTTCAGGACCAACTGTAGGGACTACTGCACCCAGGGGATTGTTCAGGACCAACTGTAGGGACTACTGCACCCAGGGGATTGTTCAGGACCAACTGTAGGGACTACTGCACCCAGGGGATTGTTCAGGACCAACTGTAGGGACTACTGCACCCAGGGGATTGTTCAGGACCAACTGTAGGGACTACTGCACCCAGGGGATTGTTCAGGACCAACTGTAGGGACTACTGCACCCAGGGGATTGTTCAGGACCAACTGTAGGGACTACTGCACCCAGGGGATTGTTCAGGACCAACTGTAGGGACTACTGCACCCAGGGGATTGTTCAGGACCAACTGTAGGGACTACTGCACCCAGGGGATTGTTCAGGACCAACTGTAGGGACTACTGCACCCAGGGATTGTTCAGGACCAACTGTAGGGACTACTGCACCCAGGGGATTGTTCAGGACCAACTGTAGGGACTACTGCACCCAGGGGATTGTTCAGGACCAACTGTAGGGACTACTGCACCCAGGGGATTGTTCAGGACCAACTGTAGGGACTACTGCACCCAGGGGATTGTTCAGGACCAACTGTAGGGACTACTGCACCCAGGGGATTGTTCAGGACCAACTGTAGGGACTACTGCACCCAGGGGATTGTTCAGGACCAACTGTAGGGACTACTGCACCCAGGGGATTGTTCAGGACCAACTGTAGGGACTACTGCACCCAGGGGATTGTTCAGGACCAACTGTAGGGACTACTGCACCCAGGGGATTGTTCAGGACCAACTGTAGGGACTACTGCACCCAGGGGATTGTTCAGGACCAACTGTAGGGACTACTGCACCCAGGGGATTGTTCAGGACCAACTGTAGGGACTACTGCACCCAGGGGATTGTTCAGGACCAACTGTAGGGACTACTGCACCCAGGGGATTGTTCAGGACCAACTGTAGGGACTACTGCACCCAGGGGATTGTTCAGGACCAACTGTAGGGACTACTGCACCCAGGGGATTGTTCAGGACCAACTGTAGGGACTACTGCACCCAGGGGATTGTTCAGGACCAACTGTAGGGACTACTGCACCCAGGGGATTGTTCAGGACCAACTGTAGGGACTACTGCACCCAGGGGATTGTTCAGGACCAACTGTAGGGACTACTGCACCCAGGGGATTGTTCAGGACTACACCCAGGGGATTGTTGTGTAGGGACTACTGCACCCAGGGGATTGTTCAGGACCAACTGTAGGGACTACTGCACCCAGGGGATTGTTCAGGACCAACTGTAGGGACTACTGCACCCAGGGGATTGTTCAGGACCAACTGTAGGGACTACTGCACCCAGGGGATTGTTCAGGACCAACTGTAGGGACTACTGCACCCAGGGGATTGTTCAGGACCAACTGTAGGGACTACTGCACCCAGGGGATTGTTCAGGACCAACTGTAGGGACTACTGCACCCAGGGGATTGTTCAGGACCAACTGTAGGGACTACTGCACCCAGGGGATTGTTCAGGACCAACTGTAGGGACTACTGCACCCAGGGGATTGTTCAGGACCAACTGTAGGGACTACTGCACCCAGGGGATTGTTCAGGACCAACTGTAGGGACTACTGCACTGCAGGGGATTGTTCAGGACCAACTGTAGGGACTACTGCACCCAGGGGATTGTTCAGGACCAACTGTAGGGACTACTGCACCCAGGGGATTGTTCAGGACCAAACTGTAGGGACTACTGCACCCAGGGATTGTTCAGGACCAACTGTAGGGACTACTGCACCCAGGGGATTGTTCAGGACCAACTGTAGGGACTACTGCACCCAGGGATTGTTCAGGACCAACTGTAGGGACTACTGCACCCAGGGGATTGTTCAGGACCAACTGTAGGGACTACTGCACCCAGGGGATTGTTCAGGACCAAACTGTAGGGACTACTGCACCCAGGGATTGTTCAGGACCAACTGTAGGGACTACTGCACCCAGGGGATTGTTCAGGACCAACTGTAGGGACTACTGCACCCAGGGGATTGTTCAGGACCAACTGTAGGGACTACTGCACCCAGGGGATTGTTCAGGACCAACTGTAGGGACTACTGCACCCAGGGGATTGTTCAGGACCAACTGTAGGGACTACTGCACCCAGGGGATTGTTCAGGACCAACTGTAGGGACTACTGCACCCAGGGGATTGTTCAGGACCAACTGTAGGGACTACTGCACCCAGGGGATTGTTCAGGACCAACTGTAGGGACTACTGCACCCAGGGGATTGTTCAGGACCAACTGTAGGGACTACTGCACCCAGGGGATTGTTCAGGACCAACTCAGGACCAACTGTAGGGACTACTGCACCCAGGGGATTGTTCAGGACCAACTGTAGGGACTACTGCACCCAGGGGATTGTTCAGGACCAACTGTAGGGACTACTGCACCCAGGGGATTGTTCAGGACCAACTGTAGGGACTACTGCACCCAGGGGATTGTTCAGGACCAACTGTAGGGACTACTGCACCCAGGGATTGTTCAGGACCAACTGTAGGGACTACTGCACCCAGGGGTTCATTGTTCAGGGACCAACTGTAGGGACTACTGCACCCAGGGGATTGTTCAGGACCAACTGTAGGGACTACTGCACCCAGGGGATTGTTCAGGACCAACTGTAGGGACTACTGCACCCAGGGGATTGTTCAGGACCAACTGTAGGGACTACTGCACCCAGGGGATTGTTCAGGACCAACTGTAGGGACTACTGCACCCAGGGGATTGTTCAGGACCAACTGTAGGGACTACTGCACCCAGGGATTGTTCAGGACCAACTGTAGGGACTACTGCACCCAGGGGATTGTTCAGGACCAACTGTAGGGACTACTGCACCCAGGGGATTGTTCAGGACCAACTGTAGGGACTACTGCACCCAGGGGATTGTTCAGGACCAACTGTAGGGACTACTGCACCCAGGGGATTGTTCAGGACCAACTGTAGGGACTACTGCACCCAGGGGATTGTTCAGGACCAACTGTAGGGACTGTTGTTCAGGACCAACTGTAGGGACTACTGCACCCAGGGGATTGTTCAGGACCAATTGTAGGGACTACTGCACCCAGGGGATTGTTCAGGACCAACTGTAGGGACTACTGCACCCAGGGGATTGTCAAGGCTGCTGATATTAACTTCCAGGGTTTAGATTTTGTCCTTTGCAATCTTACAATCAGTCCATTGTTGATACTTTAGTTTATGGGCAATTTATAGACTTTCCTATTTGGCACAGTTGCCGTGGAACCCTTGGCCTTTCTGTGTGACTGTGCTGACATTGGTAAAACAACCACAGACCGTCCCTCACTGAAGTAATGTTCACGGTCTTCATACATACGAACACTAAGGCCTTTGTTTTGACACACCAGTTATGAGATGGACCCTTGAGTCAGGCTTTACAAAGTTGTGGGGGGGGTGTGTTTGAGTAGGGCAGGTTTAGACAACGCGGGTCCTGGAGTGCCTCAGGCACCTAATGGTTTTGATTTAATCAACCTGGAGGACCAAGTGTGTTTTTAGTCAGTCACTGAACTCATCAATTAGCTCAGTTGGTCAGGTGTGGAACTAGGCACCACACCTGTACCCACGGCACTCCAGGAACATGGTTTTCTACCCATGGAGTTGTTTATAGCAATGAAGTTGTTTAACTCTGAATTCACACTGTTTTTAACTGAACAAAATGTTATTTCCAGGTTTTTATTGATAAGTTATGTCCCCACCCAGACCAGGCTTTTGTGACTTTGGCGACCAATGACAACTATGCCAGGGGAGCCATGGTCCTGGGCAAGTCCCTGAGGAACCACAAGACAACCAGGAAGCTGGTGGTGATGATCGGACCCCACGTCTCTGACCCCTGCAAGTAAGAACCCTTTTCCACTTCCCAGGGACGACTGTTTATTATGTCCTAGAGTGACGCTGGAGCATCAACTGGTTAGTGTAACCTATGACCTTTCTAACATTGGGAGTCTAGGATCAGATCTTTGACCTTGTTGGTGATGATGATCTGGGGCTTGATCAAACATGATCTTCATCTCCCACATGCAGGATTGTTGGCATGATCTCTCGAAGCCCTCTCGCCAACATCTTCTAATCCAGGGGTTTCCCCCAAACTGTCCTGTGCCGCCTTCTCTCTCTCCTTCCCGCCCTCCTCCTCCTCTCGCTCCTTCTCTCTCTCCTTCCCGCACTCCTCTCGCTCCTCGCTCCTCCTCTCGCTCCTCGCTCCTTCCCGCCCTCCTCCTCCTCTCGCTCCTCGCTCCTTCCCGCCCTCCTCCTCCTCTCGCTCCTCGCTCCTTCCCGCCCTCCTCCTCCTCTCGCTCCTCGCTCCTTCCCGCCCTCCTCCTCCTCTCGCTCCTCGCTCCTTCCCGCCCTCCTCCTCCTCTCGCTCCTCGCTCCTTCCCGCCCTCCTCCTCCTCCTCCGCTCCTCGCTCCTTCCCGCCCTCTCCCCCTCCGCTCCTCGCTCCTTCCCGCCCTCCTCCTCCCCTCGCTCCTTCCCGCCCTCCTCCTCCCCTCCTCCTTCCCGCCCCCCGCCCCTCCTCCCCTCGCTCCTTCCCGCCCTCCTCCTCCCCTCGCTCCTTCCCGCCCTCCTCCTCCCCTCGCTCCTTCCCGCCCTCCTCCTCCCCTCGCTCCCTTCCCGCCCTCCTCCTCCCCTCGCTCCTTCCCGCCCCTCCACCTCCCCTCGCTCCTTCCCGCCCTCCTCCTCCTCTCGCTCCTTCCCGCCCTCCTCCTCCTCTCGCTCCTTCCCGCCCTCCTCCCCCTCTCGCTCCTTCCCGCCCTCCTCCTCCTCTCGCTCCTTCCCGCCCTCCTCCCCCTCCTCGCTCCTTCCCGCCCTCCTCCTCCTCTTGCTCCTTCCCGCCCTCCTCCCCCTCTCGCTCCTTCCCGCCCTCCTCTTACCACCAGAGGAGTGCTTCAGAAGATCTTTGACGAGGTACTGTTGGTGGATGTGTTGGACAGCGGAGACTCAGCTAACCTGGCCCTGATGAAGAGACCTGACCTGGGAGTCACCTTCACCAAGCTACACTGCTGGACCCTTACACACTACTCCAAATGTGTCTTCATGGATGCAGACACACTGGTGAGATACACACGATACTCTGACCTTCAAGAACCCACACACACTGGTATGAGGGGGGGTTCACCTGTCTGTCCTCCAGGTAGCTACAGTAGAGTTCACCTGTCTGTCCTCCAGGTAGCTACAGTAGAGTTCACCTGTCTGTCCTCCAGGTAGCTACAGTAGAGTTCACCTGTCTGTCCTCCAGGTAGCTACAGTAGAGTTCACCTGTCTGTCCTCCAGGTAGCTACAGTAGAGTTCACCTGTATGTGTTTGTTGCAGGTGGTACAGAACATAGATGAGTTGTTTGACAGAGAGGAGCTGTCTGCGGCCCCGGACCCCGGCTGGCCAGACTGTTTCAACTCCGGCGTGTTCGTGTTCCGACCCTCCAATGAGACTTACAGCAAATTGCTCCAGTACTGTGCAGAACATGGCAGCTTCGATGGTACGTGTCAGAGCTTTTAGTGATTTCCTTTCATTTGAGAATGTTACGTCTGTGATCAAAGGGGATTTTCTTCACCCTCATACTGGAAACAAAATGGATGTCAGGGGTAGAATTTCCTGGAAAACCAAATTGGTGGTCTATTTACTGAAGTGGCCATGCGGCACGTGTACTCTGGCCAACCGCTGGTACATGGTTTATTGTTATTGGTCAAACGGCAGCCAACCATTGATCACCATGTCACCAAAATAAGACCCTTGATATTTATTGGAAAGGAGCATCAAGCTCATCGTGACCTTTCACCCTGTGAAGTTCATCTAAACGTATTTGTTTTCATGGTCTGCTGGTAGGTCATGCAGCATATTGTAGTAGTGTTTTCATGGTCTGCTGGTAGGTCATGCAGCATATTGTAGTAGTGTTTTCATGGTCTGCTGGTAGGTCATGCAGCATATTGTAGTAGTGTTTTCATGGTCTGCTGGTAGGTCATGCAGCATATTGTAGTAGTGTTTTCATGGTCTGCTGGTAGGTCATGCAGCATATTGTAGTAGTGTTTTCATGGTCTGCTGGTAGGTCATGCAGCATATTGTAGTAGTGTTTTCATGGTCTGCTGGTAGGTCATGCAGCATATTGTAGTAGTGTTTTCATGGTCTGCTGGTAGGTCATGCAGCATATTGTAGTAGTGTTTTCATGGTCTGCTGGTAGGTCATGCAGCATATTGTAGTAGTGTTTCCATGGTCTGCTGGTAGGTCATGCAGCATATTGTAGTAGTGTTTTCATGGTCTGCTGGTAGGTCATGCAGCATATTGTAGTAGTGTTTTCATGGTCTGCTGGTAGGTCATGCAGCATATTGTAGTAGTGTTTTCATGGTCTGCTGGTAGGTCATGCAGCATATTGTAGTAGTGTTTCCATGGTCTGCTGGTAGGTCATGCAGCATATTGTAGTAGTGTTTCCATGGTCTGCTGGTAGGTCATGCAGCATATTGTAGTAGTGTTTCCATGGTCTGCTGGTAGGTCATGCAGCATATTGTAGTAGTGTTTTCATGGTCTGCTGGTAGGTCATGCAGCATATTGTAGTAGTGTTTTCATGGTCTGCTGGTAGGTCATGCAGCATATTGTAGTAGTGTTTCCATGGTCTGCTGGTAGTAGGTCATGCAGCATATTGTAGTAGTGTTTTCATGGTCTGCTGGTAGGTCATGCAGCATATTGTAGTAGTGTTTCCATGGTCTGCTGGTAGTGCTGCATGTCGAGGCAAGATGTGCATTCCATATCTGTGGTAGTGTTTTCATCTGGTCTGCTGGTAGGTCATGCAGCAGTCTGCTGTACTGTAGTGTTTAGCAGTCTGGTCTGCTGGTAGGTCTGCTGTACTGTAGCCTAGCAGTCTGCTGTACTGTAGGCTGGCCTTCTGCTGTATGGTCTGCTGGTAGGTCTGTAGGCTGGCCTCTAGCAGTCTGCTGTACTGTAGGCTGGCCTCTAGCAGTCTGCTGTCTGCTGGCCTAGCAGTCATGCTGGCCTCTAGCAGTCTGCTGTACTGTAGGCTGGCCTTTTCTGCTGTACTGGTCTGCTGGTAGGTCATCTGCTGTACAGCAGTCTGCTGTACTGTAGGCTGGCCTCTAGCAGTCTGCTGTACTGTTTTCAGTCTGCTGTCTGCTGGCCTCTAGGTCATGCAGCATATGCTGTAGTAGTGTTTCTGCTGTCCTGTATGGTCTGCTGGTCTGCTGTCCTGTAGGCTGGCCTCTAGCAGTCTTGTCCTGTAGTGGCCTCTAGTCTGCTGTTTCTGGCCTCTAGCAGTCTGGTCTGCTGGCCTAGGTCATGGCCTCTAGCAGTCTTGTAGTAGCAGTCTGCTGTCCTGTAGGCTGGCCTCTAGCAGTCTGCTGTCCTGTAGGCTGGCCTCTAGCAGTCTGCAGGCTATGTCCTGTAGGCTGGCCTCTGGCAGTCTGCTGTCCTGTAGGCTGGCCTCTAGCAGTCTGCTGTCCTGTAGGCTGGCCTCTAGCAGTATGCTGTCCTGTAGTGGCCTCTAGCAGTCTGCTGTCCTGTAGGCTGGCCTCTAGCAGTCTGCTGTCCTGTAGGCTGGCCTCTAGTCTGCTGTCCTGTAGGCTGGCCTCTAGCAGTCTGCTGTCCTGTAGGCTGGCCTCTAGCAGTCTGCTGTCCTGTAGGCTGCAGCAGTCTGCTGTCCTGTAGGCTGGCCTTTCTGCTGTCCTGTAGGCTGGCCTCTAGCAGTCTGCTGTCCTGTAGGTGGCCTCTAGCAGTCTGCTGTCCTGTAGGCTGGCCTCTAGCAGGTCCTGCTGGCTGTCCTGTAGGCTGGCCTCTAGCAGTCTGCTGTCCTGTAGGCTGGCCTCTAGCAGTCTGCTGTCCTGTAGGCTGGCCTCTAGCAGTCTGCTGTCCTGTAGGCTGGCCTCTAGCAGTCTGCTGTCCTGTAGGCTGGCCTCTTCAGTCTGCTGTCCTGTAGGCTGGTCTGCTGTCCTGTAGGTGGCCTCTAGCAGTGCTGTCCTGTAGGCTGGCCTCTAGCAGTCTGCTGTCCTGTAGGCTGGCCTTTCTGCTGTCCTGTAGGCTGGTCTGCTGGTGTAGCTGCTGTCTAGCAGTCTGCTGTCCTGTATGGCCTCTAGCAGTCTGCTGTCCTGTAGGCTGTAGTGTTTGTCCTGTATGGCCTCTAGCAGTCTGCTGTCCTGTAGGGCCTCTAGCAGTCTGCTGTCCTGTAGGCTGGCCTCTAGCAGTCTGCTGTCCTGTAGGCTGGCCTCTAGCAGTCTGCTGTCCTGCTGGCCTAGCAGTCTGCTGTCCTGCTGGCCTCTTGCAGTCTGCTGTCCTGTAGGCTGGCCTCTAGCAGTCTGCTGTCCTGTAGGCTGGCCTCTAGCAGTCTGCTGTCCTGTAGGCTGGCCTCTAGCAGTCTGCTGTCCTGTAGGCTGGCCTCTAGCAGTCTGCTGTCCTGTAGGCTGGCCTCTAGCAGTCTGCTGTCCTGTAGGCTGGCCTCTAGCAGTCTGCTGTCCTGTAGGCTGGCCTCTATCTGCTGTCCTGTAGGCTGGCCTCTAGCAGTCTGCTGTCCTGTGGGCTGGCTGCAGTCTGCTGTCCTGTAGGCTGGCCTCTAGCAGTCTGCTGTCCTGTTTTCTGGCCTCTAGCAGTCTGCTGGCCTGTAGGCTCCTCTAGCAGTGCTGGCCTGTAGGCTGGCCTCTAGCAGTCTGCTGGCCTGTAGGCTGGCCTCTAGCAGTCTGCTGGCCTGTAGGCTGGCCTCTAGCAGTCTGCTGGCCTGTAGGCTGGCCTCTAGCAGTCTGCTGGCCTGTAGGCTGGCCTCTAGCAGTCTGCTGGCCTGTCCATGGTCTGCTGGCCTAGGCTGGCCTCTAGCAGTCTGCTGGCCTGTAGGCTGGCCTCTAGTCTGCTGGCCTGTAGGCTGGCCTCTAGCAGTCTGCTGGCCTGTAGGCTGGCCTCTAGCAGTCTGCTGGCCTGCTTTCTGCCCTGTAGGCTGGCCTCTAGCAGTCTGTGGCCTGTAGGCTGGCCTCTAGCAGTCTGCTGGCCTGTAGGCTGGCCTCTAGCAGTCTGCTGGCCTGTAGGCTGGCCTCTAGCAGTCTGCTGGCCTGTAGGCTGGCCTCTAGCAGTCTGCTGTGTAGGCTGTAGGCTGGCCTCTAGCAGTCTGCTGGCCTGTAGGCTGGCCTCTAGCAGTCTGCTGGCCTGTAGGCTGGCCTCTAGCAGTCTGCTGGCCTGTAGGCTGGCCTCTAGCAGTCTGCTGGCCTGTAGGCTGGCCTCTAGCAGTCTGCTGGCCTGTAGGCTGGCCTCTAGCAGTCTGCTGGCCTGTAGGCTGGCCTCTAGCAGTCTGCTGGCCTGTAGGCTGGCCTCTAGCAGTCTGCTGGCCTGTAGGCTGGCCTCTAGCAGTCTGCTGGCCTGTAGGCTGGCCTCTAGCAGTCTGCTGGCCTGTAGGCTGGCCTCTAGCAGTCTGCTGGCCTGTAGGCTGGCTGTAGGCTGGCCTCTAGCAGTCTGCTGTGGCCTGTAGGCTGGCCTCTAGCAGTCTGCTGGCCTGTAGGCTGGCCTCTAGCAGTCTGCTGGCCTGTAGGTCTGGCCTCTAGCAGTCTGCTGTAGTCTGCTGGCCTAGGCTGGATGCTAGCAGTCTGCTGTCCTGTAGGTTGGATGCTAGCAGTCTGCTGTCTTGTAGGTTGGATGCTAGCAGTCTGCTGTCTTGTAGGTTGGATGCTAGCAGTCTGCTGTCCTGTAGGTTGGATGCTAGCAGTCTGCTGTCCATTTGTAGTGTTTGTGGTTTAACCATTTTTAAATAGCTCAATCTACATATGTCAAACGGGTCTTTGTCAACACGGGGTCCTGTCACGATACCGCCTCTCTAACCCTGAGTTATTCTGAGGTGTTTTACGGGGTACAGGAGGGGGGGGGTTGACTTTTCCTCTAAGTAAGGTCTTTATCAAGCTTAAAGTCTGAACACAGGGTCCTGTCATGACACTGCCTCTAACTCTGGGAGTTATTCTGAGGGGCTCTACAGGGTGGGGTTGAATTTGAGATGGGCACTGGCTGACATTAACCCTGTACATCCCGTGAGACCCCTGGTGAATAGTGACCTCTGTCTTGGCTACAGCCCCAGGCTGAAATGCTACCCTGTTCCTCACAGGCCACTACTTATGTCCAGGCCCATTTTAAGACTCGGCCTTACTACTACTGGAAATGGCTGCTATGCACGTAGGTCAGTAGTCTGCTCACTGTCCGTCGGCTTGCCTAAACATCACTGTTACCATGGAGATCAGTCTTAAAGAAGTCTCTGTAAACAACTTTAAACAGTCTCTACAGGGCAGAATGTCGAGTACAATTTATATTGACACGTTACTGGTTACTGGTTACTGGTTGCTGTTCTGATGGATGGGATCCACAGGAAAGCGGTGACCTGTGGGGCAGGTAGGCTGTTGATTGAAAATCCAATCTGACTCATTGCAAGTGATGCACTCTGACTCCCGAGTGGCGCAGCGGTCTAAGGCACTGCATCTCAGTGCAAGAGGCATCATTACAGACCCTGGTTCGATTCCAGGCTGTATCACAACCGGCTGTTATTGGGAGTCCCATAGGGCCCCGTATAATTACGGTTTCGCAATCAGCTGGAAGTAGGGCCCCGTATAATTGCAGGTTTCCTTGCAATCAGCAATCAGCTGGAAGTTGTTTGCCATAACGTGTTTGGGTAGGCTCGGCCATAACGCGGAAGTGTTTGGGTAGGTGTTTGGGTAGGCTCGGCCATAACGCCATAACGAAGTGTTTGGGTAGGCTCGGCCATAACGCGGAAGTGTTTGGGTAGGCTCGGCCATAACGCGGAAGTGTTTGGGTTTAACGGAAGTGTTTGGGTAGGCTCGGCCATAACGCGGAAGTGTTTGGGTAGGCTCGGCCATAACGCGGAAGTGTTTGGGTAGGCTCGGCCATAACGCGGAAGTGTTTGGGTAGGCTCGGCCATAACGGCTGTTTGGGTAGGCTCGGCCATAACGCGGAAGTGTTTGGGTAGGCTCGGCCGCGAAGTGTTTGGGTAGGCTCGGCCATAACGCTGAAGTGTTTGGGTAGGCTCGGCCATAACGCGGAAGTGTTTGGGTAGGCTCGGCCATAACGCGGAAGTGTTTGGGTAGGCTCGGCCATAACGCGGAAGTGTTTGGGTAGGCTGTTTGGGTAGGCATAACGCGGAAGTGTTTGGGTAGGCTCGGCCATAACGCGAAGTGTTTGGGTAGGCTCGGCCATAACGCGGAAGTGTTTGGGTACTGCTACTACTCACTCCCATAACTAAGTGTTTGGGTACTCTAACGCGGAAGTGTTTGGGTAGGCTCGGCCATAACCCTGTATCCCATAACGCACATTGACTCAGTACCGATGTTTGGGTACATCCCCATGTGTTTGGGTATATAGTCTTGTTGTTATGTCATTTTCTTGTCACAACTTTTTAAAATTTTAGTTCCTTTAGTAAATATTTCTGGAACTACATTGTTGGTTAGGGGCTTGTGCTAAACATTTCACTGTTTATTATCTATGCATACTTCCACTAATTACCTCATTTCACTGTAGGACTCTACTACATCCTGTATATAGTCTTGTTGTTATGTCATTTTCTTGTCACAACTTTTTAAAATTTTAGTTCCTTTAGTAAATATTTCTGGAACTACATTGTTGGTTAGGTTGTAAGTAAACATTTCACTGTAGGTCTACTGCACCTGTTGTATTCAGCATTTCACTGTGAGGTCTACTACACCTGTTGTATTCAGCGTTTCACTGTGAGGTCTACTACACCTGTTGTAGTCAGCGTTTCATGGTAAGGTCTACTGCACCTGTTGTATTCAGCGTTTCATGGTAAGGTCTACTACACCTGTTGTAGTCAGCGCGTGTGACAAATGCCATTTTGATTTCTACCTGAAGTAAAATTCAACGTGGGTCTTCAGGCAACCTGTTGGCAGGCCATTTATATAAATGGAGCCGGGCATCCTAGAAGTATCTCGTTCTCTCTCTCTAATGGCACTTCAGAGCATTCAGAGAACATCATGGTGAATTTAGCAGGTGTAGAGTGAGAACAACGTGCTCTTTCATGGCAGACTTGTTTTTATAGCTTTTTCTAAGCTTTGAGACCCAGTTTGGGAAGTCACTTCGTTGGAATGAAACTATTTGAGGGAGGGCAGGCTTGAAAAGTAGTTCTGGTTTGTACTGATTAGTCATCAGGGGACACGTAGTAATTGAAGAGTGTATTTTACCAAGCCTGTTGGTACTAACGTGTCCTCATCCGTAATAGGAAAACTGAAACTGGATATTTTAACACGTTTGAATATGCTACAGTTTTAACTTTGGAAAGATAGACTTTTGGGCCTATTGCAAACACACTGCTTTGTGTATGTTCTCTGCAATAACACATTAATAATCCCTTTTAAACAGGAACATATTGCAGTTCGTCTGGCTAGCTCAATAAAGCTAGCAGCAGTCCACCCTCATCAAAACAGTGAATCCGTGAAGCAGCTCTGTCTAATATGGCTCAAATATTCCATCTATGGTTCGGGACACCAATTAGTTTGCTTAATAGTGCCACGTGCTTTCAAGAGCAGACTCGTTCTGGCGGACTGAAGTGACTGTTGGCAGGAATCTAGTGTCTCTGTCTGGGCTGGTATCACACAGGAGAATCTAGTGTCTCTGTCTGGGCTGGTATCACACAGGAGAATCTAGTGTCTCTCTGTCTGGGCTGGTATCACACAGGAGAATCTAGTGTCTCTCTGTCTGGGCTGGTATCACACAGGAGAATCTAGTGTCTCTCTGCTGCTGGGCTGATATCACACAGGAGAATCTAGTGTCTCTCTGCCTGGGCTGGTATCACACAGGAGAATCTAGAATCTAGTGTCTCTCTGCCTGGGCTGGTATCACACAGGAGAATCTAGTGTCTCTCTGCCTGGGCTGGTATCACACAGGAGAATCTAGTGTCTCTCTGCCTGGGCTGGTATCACACAGGAGAATCTAGTGTCTCTCTGTCTGGGCTGGTATCACACAGGAGAATCTAGTGTCTCTGTCTGGGCTGGTATCACACAGGAGAATCTAGTGTCTCTGTCTGGGCTGGTATCACACAGGAGAATGTCTCCCAAGAATGCCGTCTCTCCCTACAGCCCAGTATAGACTACAGCCCAGTATAGACTACAGCCCAGTATAGACTACAGCCCAGTATAGACTACAGCCCAGTATAGACTACAGCCCACAGTTCCATTAAAACGTGCTTAATCATGTGGACAAGTGTCCTGCCTCTGTGTTCAGGAGGAAATGTGGGTCATGTTATCAGTAACTGTATAAAGATACTGTGAAACCGGGGTAAATAAAAGGTATTTTTCTCAGCAGTTACTACCTTTTTGGTAGGGCTATAGACTACAGCCCACTATAGACTACAGCCCACTATAGACTACAGCCCACTATAGACTACAGCCCACTATAGACTACAGCCCACTATAGACTACAGCCCACTATAGACTACAGCCCACTATAGACTACAGCCCACTATAGACTACAGCCCACTATAGACTACAGCCCACTATAGACTACAGCCCACTAGCTGTGTGGGAGGAGCCTGTTGCATCATTATCTAATATCAGGCTCTCTTGTTATTTGAAGCTGTGTGTGTCACTCTTGCTCCTCAGACTGTTTTCTAAACCCCCTGGATTCCCAGTGCTGTTGAATGCCACATTAATGGCCTAGCGATATGCTAGCAGGTTGTGGGGTATGCTAATTGGGCTAAAGCTGCAGTATTTTTAGCCAGCAAAGGTCTTTTCATGTTGCGCTGTAGCCGTGACTTGCAGTTCCTCTGACCTTTTTTAGTGCTCCAGTCCTCCTCTGGAGAACTATCATGCCTCATTTTTATAATAATAATAATAATATATGCCATTTAGCAGACGCTTTTATCCAAAGCGAGTCATGTGTGCATACATTCTAGGACTGGTCCCGGGATCGAACCCACTACCCTTACAAGCGCCATGCTCTACCAACTGAGCTACACAGGACCACTGACTATAGCGTTGGCTAACCAACAGAACCAACTATTGGACAATGGCAGATCTGAGTGATGAAATGGTTCAGGAGAGATTAGACTCTTCCAGTCCTGGGCGCCTCTTCAATTTCCTCTTTCGACTGCATGCGGCCCAGGTCAGATCTTGGACTTCCCTGAGGCATCCGTAGACGTGTGGTTGGTTCAGGTATACTGGGGAAGTGCTACATTCCTGCTGAGCCTTGTTCATCCCCTCTAAATGAAAAGGGCCCATGTTAACTCTATGGAGACGCTCTGCTCGAGGACTGTCTCACGGGGAGTATCTAGGGCTGGGGGATGGGTGGGTTGGGTGGGGGGGGGCGGCGCTGTACTGTCCAACACAAAGGTCCTCTTGTTCCCGTTCTGTACCATGTGCAATAAATGGACTAACCACATGTTACAGGTCCATCTCCTCCACCTAGTGCCCAATGAATACATTCACTTGTGTCGTGGTTCGACTGGTGGACTGTGACACTTCAAGTGTATATTTTTCCACTGCGTTTGTGTATGGAGCCTCTTCTGAGAAAAGCTCAGCTGTTGGTTTGCCATTTTTAAAGGACTTTCTCATGTTGTGATGTGACTTCTGTAGCTCAGTTGGTAGAGCATGGCGCTTGTAACGCCAGGGTAGTGGGTTCAATTCCCGGGACCACCCATACGTAGAATGTATGCACACATGACTGTAAGTCGCTTTGGATAAAAGCGTCTGCTAAATGGCATATATTATATTACTTGGTGGACAGCAGGGCTTAGTCAAATCAAATTGTGTTCGTCACATAGACGTGTTTAGCAGATGTTATTGTGGGTGTAGCGAAATGCTTGTTTCTAGCACCAACAGTGCAGTGATGTCTAACAATTCACACAATATAAAGGAATGAAATTAAGAATATAAAAATACTTGGATGAGCAATGTCAGAGCAGCATTAGAAATAGTATAGAATATATCCATATGAGATGAGTGATGCATAGACTAAGATACAGTAGAATAGTATAGAATACAGTATATCCATATGAGATGAGTGATGCCTAGACTAAGATACAGTAGAATAGTATAGAATACAGTATATCCATATGAGATGAGTAATGCCTAGACTAAGATACAGTAGAATAGTATAGAATACAGTATATCCATATGAGATGAGTGATGCAAGATATGTAAACATTATTAAAGTGACCAGTGATTTCAAGTCTGTATGTAGGCAGCCAGCTTTCTGTGTTAGTGGTGGCTGTTTAACAGTCTGATGGCCTTGAGATAGAAAAACAGCTTCTGTCTCTTGGTCCCTGCTTTGATGCAGACCTCGCCTTCTGGATGATAGCGGGGTGAACAGGCAGCGGCTCGGATGGTTGTTTTACATCCTGTGACATCAGGTGCTGCGGTTGCCGTACCAGGCGCTGATGCTCTCAATTGTGCATCTGTAAAAGTTTGTGGGTTTTGGTGACAAGGCTAATTTCTTCAGCCTCCTGAGGTTGAAGAGGCGCTGTCTGTGTGGGTGGACCATTTCAGTTTGTCCGTGATGTGTACGCTGAGGAACTTAACTTACTATCTTCTCCACTACTGTCCCGTCGATGTGGATAAGGGGGTGTTCCCTCTGCTGTTTCCTGAAGTCCACAATCATCTCTTTGTTTGTTGACATTGAGTGAGAGGTTGTTTTCCTGGCACCACACTCCGAGGGCCCTGACCTCCTCCCTGTAGGTTGTCTCGTCATCGTTGGTAAATCAGGCCCATTACTGTAGTGTCGTCTGCAAACTAGATGCTTGAGTTAGAGACATGCGTGGCCATGCAGTCATGGGTGAACAAGAGTACAGGAAGAGGCTGAGCACGCATCCTTGTGGGGCCCCAGTGATGAGGATCAGTGAAGTGGAGATGTTTCCTACCTTCACCACCTGGGGGCGGCCCGTTAGGAAGTCCAGGGCCCCGAGCTTAATGATGAGCTTGGAGGGTAATATGGTGTTGAATGCTGAGCTGTAGTCAATGACCAGCGTTCTAACCTAGGTCTTCCTCTTGTACAGATGGGATAGGGCAGTGTGATGGCGATAGCATCGTCTGTGGATCTATTGGGGCGGTAGGCAAATTGGAGTGGGTCTAGGGTGTCAGGTAGGGTGGAGGTGATATGGTCCTTGACTAGTCTCTCAAAGCACTTCATGATGACAGAAGTGAGTGCTACGGGGCGGTAGTCATTTAGTTCAGTTACCTTTTGCCTTCTTGGGTACAGGAACAACTATGAATACGAATGCTCTGTGGATGCGGCTAGGGATGCCATCTGGACGGCGGCCTTGCAAGGGTTAACACGTTTAAATGGCTTGCTCATGTCGGCCACGGAGGAGAACCCACAGTCCTTGGTAGCGGGTCGTGACGGTGGCACTGTATCCTCAAAGCGGTGACTGTTTAGTCCGGAAGCAAGACATAGTTGTGTGGTTTTCTCTTTGTAGTCCGTCATTGTCTGTAGACCCTGCCACATACGTCTTGTCTGAGCCGTTGAATTGCGACTCCACTTTGTCTCTTTACTGACGGTTTGCCTGTTTGATTGCCTTACGGAGGGAATAACTACGCTGTTTGTATTCAGCCATATTCCCAGTCACCTTGCCATGGTTAAATGTAATAATAATAATAATAATATATGCCATTTAGCAGACGCTTTTATCCAAAGCGACTTACAGTCATGTGTGCATACATTCTACGTATGGGTGGTCCCGGGAATTGAACCCACTACCCTGGCGTTACAAGCGCCATGCTCTACCAAACAGTTTGTTTTGCATGAAATCTTCCATCTATCTGAATGCTTCTGGTTAGGATAGGTTCCTATACACTTCCTGATAATATAAGTCACCGTATCAGTTTATCTACCCGGAACATATCCCAGTCCGCATGATCAAAACGATTATGACGCTTGGATTCCGATTGGTCAGACCAGTATTGAATAGTCCTCAGCACGGGTACTTCCTGTTTTGAGTTTCTGCCTATAGGAAGGGAGGAGCAAAATGGAGTCGTGATCAGATTTGCCAAAGGGAGGGTGGGGGAGGGCCTTGTTGGCGTAGCAGTGGTCGAGTGTTTAGCAGTGGTCGAGTGTTTAGCAGCGGTCGAGTGTTTAGCAGCGGTCGAGTGTTTAGCAGCGGTCGAGTGTTTAGCAGCGGTCGAGTGTTTAGCAGCGGTCGAGTGTTTAGCAGCGGTCGAGTGTTTAGCAGCGGTCGAGTGTTTAGCAGCGGTCGAGTGTTTAGCAGCGGTCGAGTGTTAGTCAATGTGTTGACAACTTTGGTAACGTTTTTCTCATTCTGTAAAATCCCCAGCTACAATAAATGTGGCCTCAGGATATGTGGTTTGCATAAAGCTCAGTGAAGTTATTTTGAGGGCCATCGGCTTTAGGGGGGAATATACATGGCCGTGACTATAACCGAAGAATATTATCTTGGGAGGTTGGCATTTGCTTGTGAATAATTCTAGGTCTGGTTAACAAAAGGGCTTGAGTTCCTGTATGTTTAACTACTCGTGGTGTGGTATCATGAAACCCCTGCCCTTCTTCCCGGGAGATATTTATTCCTGTCTGCGCGATGAAGCCAACTGGCTGAACGTACTCAGACAGTATATCCCGAGAGAGCTACATTTCCGTGAAACATTTGGGGCGGCAGGTAACCTTGTCGATAGTGTTGGGCCAGTAACCGAGAGGTTCGAATCCCCTAGCTGATGAGGTAAAAATCTGTAATTCTGCCCCTGAACAGGCAGTTAACCCACTGTTCCCAGGCGGTCATTGAAAATAAGAATTTGTTCTTAACTGACTTGCCTAGTTAAATAAAGGTTAAAATAGTATGTTACAAGTCCTAATGTTTCTCTGGAAGGAAGCCCTGAGCTTCATTATCCAGAGACCTGAACACTCAAAGTGGTGGGTGGTCCTGGGCTAAAAGTCTGACTTCTTTGTTTTGGAACAGCCTCTGGGATCAGTGTGAACGAAGGATTCGGTTTGGGAAAATAATATTCCTGGTTGTAATGCTGATGAGTTACCGCCGCCCTGATATCCTAAAGTTCTTCCTGGCTATACATTGTCATTTCTCTACCATAAGCCGCCTCCAGCTTCGTTTCAGAGTATTTGGCAGTGCGTCCAACCGGCCTCACAACTGCAGAACACGTTTAACCACGCCAGCCCAGGACCTCCACATCCGGCTTCTTCACCTGCGGGATTATCCGAGACCACCCAGGCAGCTGATGAAACTGAAGAGTATTTCTGTGGGGGAAAAACTCTCTCTGACCCACGCATGTGACATCCATAGATTAGGGCCTAATTAATTTAGTTCTAATTGACGGATTTCCTTATGAACTGCAACTCTGTTAACTAAAATCGTTAATTGTGTCCCCCCCATGTCAGTTACCAGACGAATGCAGGGGTCTCTCTGGAAGGCTGTGCTCCATGTTCTGTACGTGATCTTTTGCACGCTACATACTACCAGCCACACTGCCCAGACCTAGAAATAAATCTCTGGATGGTGACTGCATGTACAGCTATATGCATAGTGACTTAGTCCTATAGTGACAGCCACACTCCTTTTCCTATTTATATCTCTGGATGGTGCAACGTATCCGCATGCTTCAGCTGGCGCCTCTCTGAACCCAACAAGTTCATGTGTAGTGGCTGGCTGTATTTCCTGTTGGGATAGTAGTTACAGTTGAGGTTTCAGGCTCGTGCTAATCTGTTGGTGGGGTTTAAATCCACCGGACTCTAGATATTTCCTCCTTATCTTTCACATGTTAGAGCCATGTCCATGTGTCTGATACTTACGGCAGCGTAGCCTAGTGGTTAGAGCGTTGGACTAGTAACCGAAAGGTTGCAAGTTCGAATCCCTGAGCTGACAAGGTACAAATCTGTCGTTCTGCCCCTGAACAGGCAGTTAACCCACTGTTCCTAGGCCGTCATTGAAAATAAGAATTTGTTCTTAACTGACTTGCCTAGTAAAATAAAAAAATAAAAATAAATAGTTGATAGCCAGGAATGTGTAGTGGTCACTGGCCAGGTCTCGGAGGGAGACCTACACAAAGTAGCTGATGGCGTCTTTTAAAATTCAACCGACAGACCTACAAGAACAGAACTTTGATGGCTGACGTGCTGTTTTGGGACGTAAACAAAAGCAAGGCTGTGCTGTTTTGGAGAGTGCTGTGTTTACTGAAAGACGACCCCATCAATATCCAGACAGCAGTCAGTACGTGTACACACACAGGGCACTTTTTAGTCGGTCTATTCAGTGTACTGTGCATTCGGAAAGTATTTAGACCCCTTGACTTCATCCACATTTTGTTACATTACAGCCATATTCTAAAATGTATTAAATAAATAGAATGTACCTTTTTAATCTCAACATTATCCTGTAATGACAGTGACCGCTTTTTGGAAATTTTTGCCAATTTATTACACCCTTTGCTATGAGAATTGAAATTGAGCTCAGGTGCATCCTGTTTCCATTGATCATACTTGAGATTTTTCTACAACTTGTTGGATGGAGTCCACCTGTGGTAATTTCAATTGATTGGACATGATTTGGAAAGGCACACAACTGTCTATATTAGATCCCACAGTGGACAGTGCATGTCAGAGCAAAAACCAAGCTATAAGGTCGAAGGAATTGTCCATAGAGCTCAGAGACGACAGGATTTTGTCGAAGCACAGATCTGGAGAAGGGTACCATAAACTTTTTGCAGCATTAAAGGTCTGCAAGAACAGTGGCCTCCATCATTCTTAAATGGAAGACGTTTGGAACCACCAAGACTCTTCCTAGAGCTGGCCACCCGGCCAAACTGAGCAATCTGGGGGAGAAGGGCCTTGGTCAGGGAGGTGACCAAGAACCCGATGGTCACTCTGGCAGAGCTACATAGTTCCTCTGTGGAGATGGTTGTCCTTCTGGAAGATTCTCCCATCTCTGCAGCACTCCACCAATAAGGCCTTTATGGTAGAGTGGCCAGACGGAAGTCACTCTTCAGAAAAACAGTACATGACAGCCTGCTTGGAGTTTGCCAAGAAGGATTCTGACCATGAGAAACAAGATCCTTTGGTCTGATGAAACCAAGCTTCAACTCTTTGGCCTGAATGCCAAGTGTGTCGTCTGGAGTAAACCTGGTATCATCCCTACAGTGAAGCATGGCGGTGGTGGCAGCATGCGGTGGGGATGTTTTTAAGTGGCAGGGACTGGGAGACAAGTCAGGATTTGAGGGAAATTTGAACTACGCAAAGTGCAGCGATCCAGAGCACTCAGGACCTCCGACTGGGGCACCGGTTCACCTTCCAACAGGACAACAACCCTAAGCACACAGCCAAGACAACGCAGGAGTGGCTTCGGGACAAGTCTATGAATGTCCGTGAGTAGCCCGGACTTGAACCTGAGCCAACACTTCTGGAGAGACCTGAAAATAGATGTGCAGCATCACTCCCCATCCAACCTGACAGAGCTTGAGGATCTGCCGAGAAGAATGGGAGAAACTCTCCAAATACAGGTGTGCCAAGCTTGTAGCGTCATACCAAAAAAGACTCGAGGCTGTAATTGCTGCCAAAGGTGTTTCAACAGAAAGTAATGGGTATGACTACTTATGTAATTGTGACATTTCTGCTTTTTATTTATACTTTTGCAAACATTTCTAAACATGTTTATGGTTTGTCATTATTATAGGGTATTGTGTCTAGATTGAGACTCATACATTACAGCCTAATTCTAAATTAAATTGTAACAAAATGGAAAAAGCTGAGGGGTCTGAATACTTTCTGAATCCACTCTATGTACACATTGTGGGCAGTGATTGGAATACTTTCTGAATCCACTCTATGTAGACATTGTGGGCAGTGATTGGAATACTTTCTGAATCCACTCTATGTAGACATTCTGGGCAGTGATTGGAATACTTTCTGAATCCACTCTATGTACACATTGTGGGCAGTGATTGGAATACTTTCTGTTTTTATCCTGTCGGTAAGGAGCAGTCTGACTAAAGCTTTGTTCACATTGTTGGCAGTTTCCAAACCTTTTCATTTTTGCTTCTCTTATCTGTTTTTCCTGCAGTCTGAACAGCCAAAAAGCACATGGAATCTGATAGTTAAAGCCACACTTTAAACTACCCTCGTAGGTGATTCCTGGCCATGTGACATGTCTGAACGGTCAAATCTGATTTTATTTTCCCTCCAGTGGTTTCTAGGCTTTATTTGCCAGATCTGCTTGCTAGCTACTCTGACGGTTTGAGAAGAACGTGTGGTCGCTCATTGACTTGTTAATTGTTTACAAATGATTGCATGTGCAAAACCGCTGCCTAGCTCGCCAGTTTATTAACTGACGCCAAAAAGGACTCGTTTTTTGAAAGTGGGATCATGCTTATCCACTATGACTTTGAAATGTCCATGGGGGACTTCGTCACCTTCAGCTACGTACTTTCTGAATGATTGGAGCACGAGCGCCACAACTGGCGTTACTATGACAACGCATCCGATTTGGTCACTTGTTTTTTGTCTTGCTGTTTGGACAGTCGGGTATTCCCAAACTGATTTGTGCGTCCAAGGCCTGCAGTGTGAACGAGGTTTTAGAGGTTGTGTTGGCAGAAAGCCTCATGGCTTTAGGAGTTACAGGTTTGTGTTCAGTTGGATAGACTGCAGAATGAGACATGACAGCCAGCTGAACCATATGCACCGGTTACCGGTTCAATCTACAGCAATTAGACGTTGTGCGCCATCCCTTTTTTGAAGTAGATCTATTCAGACAACCATAAATCATCATCTTTCCGCTCGTTAGATACCATTTTATTCATTTTAGCAGACACCTCAGTGACTCGGCATCCATTTTAAGGTAGCTAGGTGAGACAACCACATGTCGTTCATAGGAAGTATGTTTTTCCTGACTACGGCTGTGCTTGTCTGTCTGTAAGCCAACCTGTTGTATAGTGACTATTGCTCGTCTCTGAAGTTGGGGCTTGGGTGAAGAGTAGCAAAGCTACTGCTAATTTACACCAGTTACTGGAATCTTCAGCAATTTTTGTAATTGCCATACATTTTCTGTTAATCTATTGTAATTTATACCTGAATAACTTGGTAAATAATTATTCATTAATATATAGTGTTAGGGAGACTCATTGAGTTTGTAGTAGATGGACCATATGGCCCAAGAGAATTGTCCTTGAAAGATTCTTTATTTTATTTAAGATTATGGTGGTTTACTGGTCAAAGACAAGTTTTGGATATAGATCTAATCTCAGCAAAAAATAAATGTGCCTTTTTTAAGTCTTTTCAAAGATCATTTGTAAAAATTCAAAAACTTCACAGAGCTTCATTGGAAAGGGTTTACACCAGGAACGCACAATCCCTCCATCAGTGCTCAGACTGTCCGCAATAGGCTGAGAGGCTGGACTGAGGGCTTGTAGACCTGTTGTAAGACAGGTCCTCACCAGGTCACAAACCCACAGTCGCTGGACCAGACAGGACTGACAAAGTTCTCTTCTCTGACTAGTTGTGGTTTTGTCTCACCGGGGTGATGGTTGGATTCGCGTTTATCGTCAGAGGAATGAGCGTTACACCGGGGCCTGTACTCTGGCGTGGGATCGATGTGGAGGGTCCATCATGGTCTGGGGCGGGGCTTCACAGCATCATCGGATGGAGCTTTGCAGGCAATCTCAACGCTGTGTGTTACAGGGAAGACATCCTCCTCCCTCATGTGGTACCCTTCCTGCAGGCTCATCCTGACATGACCCTCCAGCATGAAGATGCCACCAGCCATACTGCTCGTTCTGTGAGTGATGAATAGGAATGTCAGTGTTATGCCATGGCCAGAGAAGACCTTGGCTCTCAATCCCATGGAGCATGTCTGGGACCTGTTGGATGGGGGGTGAGGGCTAGGGCCGTTCCCCCCCCCAGAAATGTCTGGGAACTTGCAGGTGCCTTGATGGAAGAGTGGGGTAACATCTCACAGCAAGAACATGCAAATCTGGTGCAGTTCATGAGGAAGAGATGCACTGCATTACTTAATGCAGTTGGTGGCCACTTTTGATTTTGACTCTGGCTTTTTTCAGGGACACATTATTCCATTTCTGTTCGTCACATGTCTGTGGAACTGGTTCAGTTTGTGTCTCAGTTGTTGAATCTTATGTTCATACAAATATTTACACATGTTAAGTTTGCTGAAAATGAACACTGTTGACAGTGAGAGGACGTTTCTTTATTTGCTGAGCTATATATATATATTTATATTATGTATATATATAATTTATATTATGTATGTTTTGCAGATCGATGCGTTACTGGTAAATGAATTAAGTCTTGATCTAGACTCTGCTTCCTTGTGTTCTGAACCACCCCTGTACATTGATATGGGTTGGGGCTAAATATATTGCGCTCCCTATTTACACTCCTCTTGTTGCTAACTGCTGTTCTTTTCTCTAGGAGGAGACCAGGGGATCTTGAATGGCTTCTTCAGTAACTGGGCAACAGCAGATATCTCAAAACACCTCCCCTTCATCTACAACCTCAGCAGCATAGCAATCTACACTTACCTTCCAGCATTCAAACAGTAAGTACTCAATCTACACTTACCTTCCAGCATTCAAACTGTCAGTACTCAATCTACACTTACCTTCCAGCATTCAAACAGTACTCAATCTACACTTCCAGCATTCAAACAGCCAGTACTCAATCTACACTTCCAGCATTCAAACAGTCAGTACTCAATCTACACTTCCAGCATTCAAACAGCCAGTACTCAATCTACACTTCCAGCATTCAAACAGCCAGTACTCAATCTACACTTCCAGCATTCAAACAGTATGTAATTCTATGTAGCCCATAGAAACACATTGAATAACAGATTCACTACATGGAAAAAAAGTACACCCACAAAATGTAAAGGAAGTTTGTTCTGATGTGTCTGTCCTATATCTGAGAGAAGAAAGATGAGGCAACATATATATTTTTTTTATTTGTATTTAACCCTGTAGTTAAGTGCCAAAACCCCAAATCTCCATATACTGCATTTATTTTTCTTTCCAATTGGGGATATGTGTATACTGTACTTCCATTCATTAGTTCAACTGGTACCCAGGGACCTTCAGACGAAGCCTGTGGGTGTCCTAGAAGAAAACAGCTGATATGTTCCTGAGAGCCTGGGGGGGTGGGGGTCGTAGAGCAAAATGGAGAACACCACCGTGTTCTTGAGTCCTCTTTTCATAGAGGGGCCATTATTTTTTTAGGCCAAACCGTTGGGACGCAACAAAGGACTTTAAGCTGATTTCTTTCACTGCAGGTGTGACAGGTGGATTAAGAAGCAGCAACAAAACATCTGTAGTTTAAACTGACAGATTTAGATGGGATTCTTTTTATTATTATGCTAATTAGATTGCATCAGGGTGTGGACATTGACCTTAAGGGGGAGGAAGATCAGCCAGCAGCAGTGACTCAATAGTAGACTACCTGTGAAACCCCTGGCAGGGAAAGTCTTCTTGGGCTGCGAGAGAACGGGTCGGCGTGAGGCGATACAGTCATCAGTGTTCTCATGCCATAACGTCAGGTTACCAGTCAATTTAGGGGTGGCCTCGTGGGGTTCGATATCCAGCCTGAGTTCCACAGAGCCGAGACCAGCGGACGAAATAGAGGCCTTCTGTTTAAAGACTTTTATGCCTCTGTCACAATGGCTCTCTCTCTCTCTGTCTCTGTCTCTCTGTCTCTCTGTCTCTGTGTCTCTGTCTCTCTGTCTCTCTGTCTCTCTGTCTCTGTCTCTCTCTCTCTCTCTCTGTGTGTCTCTCTGTCTCTCTCTGTGTCTCTCTCTGTGTGTCTCTCTGTCTCTCTGTGTGTCTCTCTGTGTGTCTCTCTGTGTGTCTCTCTGTGTGTCTCTCTGTGTGTCTCTCTGTGTGTCTCTCTGTGTGTCTCTCTGTGTGTCTCTCTGTGTGTCTCTCTGTGTGTCTCTCTGTGTGTCTCTCTGTGTGTCTCTCTGTGTGTCTCTCTGTGTGTCTCTCTGTGTGTCTCTCTGTGTGTCTCTCTGTGTGTCTCTCTGTGTGTCTCTCTGTGTGTCTCTCTGTGTCTGTCTCTGTGTCTGTCTCTGTGTCTGTCTCTGTGTGTCTGTCTCTGTGTGTCTGTCTCTGTGTGTCTGTCTCTGTGTGTCTGTCTCTGTGTGTGTCTGTCTCTGTGTGTGTCTGTCTCTGTGTGTCTCTGTGTGTGTCTCTGTGTGTCTCTGTGTGTGTCTCTCTGTCTCTCTGTGTGTCTCTGTCTGTCTCTGTGTCTCTGTGTCTCTGTGTCTCTGTGTCTCTGTGTCTCTGTGTCTCTGTGTCTCTGTGTCTCTGTGTCTCTGTGTCTCTGTGTCTCTGTGTCTCTGTCTCTGTCTCTCTGTCTCTCTGTGTCTCTGTGTCTCTGTGTCTCTGTCTCTCTGTCTCTCTGTCTCTCTGTCTCTCTGTCTCTCTGTCTCTCTGTCTCTCTGTCTCTCTGTCTCTCTGTCTCTCTGTCTCTCTGTCTCTCTGTCTCTCTGTCTCTCTGTCTCTCTGTCTCTCTGTCTCTCTGTCTCTCTGTCTCTCTGTCTCTCTGTCTCTCTGTCTCTCTGTCTCTCTGTCTCTCTGTCTCTCTGTCTCTGTCTCTGTCTGAACTTGTCAAACCAAAGCATTTACAACAGTCTAACTGCCAGATATGAGTTACATTCACAACAAGAGCTAAGTAAATCAACATTGTATTCTGTTCCAGATACGGTGGCAACGCCAAGGTGGTCCACTTCCTGGGTCAGACCAAGCCCTGGAGCTACACGTACGACCCCAAGACCAAGAGGGTCAGCGGGGACATGCAGGAGACCTCCACACACACCAGCTTCCTCCTGGACTGGTGGTTCCTCTACTCTTCCTCTGTGGTGCCCATGATGGTGGAGGGATACGGAGACCAGCCTTTCCACTCTGGCTGTGTGGAAGTCCATCTAGAAGTATTAACCTCTTGTCCTTCCTCTACAGAAACTGTTAGCAAAACAGTTTATAACAGTTTGAATTAGTGATGACTTGGATGCTTATTGTTAGTAAAGAGTAATGTTGGACCCACCTGAATGAATGAATATTTACATATATATATTCATTCAGGAGGTGGGTCCAACATTTCTTTTACTGACCATAAGCATCCAAGTCATCACATATATATGATATATATTATGATTCATCTTTCTAAAATGTAGTGATACTTCAGCCTTGAAGGCTATTGATGTTTAACCCTCTCATTCGTCCGTCTAAAGTTCCAGTCCCCTGTCAAAGAAAATTGTGACCACCATGGTCACTGGCCTGGGTCATGGTCACAGATCAATAGTCACAAGGAAGGTGGCTGGAAGGTATGATGAAGACTGGTTGTATGTTAAGCCCAGCATCACAACCAACACCTGGTCACTAACTGTCACTGCTTCTTGTGGACAACCTGTTTGTACAATAAAACCTGGCTAATACCATAGACGTGTGTTCACTGATGATCGAGTAGATGGGTGGTTTGCAGTAGTGGAAGTGTCTTGATATAAATGCCAGGTTTTTAGATCACTGTGTGCTACTGTTCTGTTGCTGCACTGACTGCGAAGGAACCACTGTTTCCCCAGAGCTCTTAGTCTTGTGGCTTGTTCCGTAATCGAATCGTGATCGAATCGCTCCCTTCTAATATAATGTTTTTTTGTTTGTTCTCCTCCTCCAGGGAAGCAGCTCATCGCATGACTTCCATCACACTGAGCCATACTACATGTCACCAGAGACCTCTGAGGAACGCAAGCAGAAATGGGAGCAGGGACAGGCGGACTACATGGGAATGGACTCGTTTGACAATATCCAGAAAAGGCTTGACGCTTTTCTCAAATAAAGGGAAACTGAGTTTGACTGCATCAGTTTAGTTACGATGGGAAACATTCTGACATTGTTGGCAGTGGTCATCCAACTGAGCAACACTTGTATAGTATGTTTATCCTGTTATATATGTACTGTGAAGATTACGACACTGAAGCACCGATTTATTGACAAGTCCTATCTAGTTTTTTCTATTTGTGAAGAAAATGTTTAGAGAATTAAAACCGCAATAAAATATAAATAAATATGGCCTTGGTATATGGACATGAGCCTTTTTTCCACGTGTGGACACTTTGACAAATGAAAGATGATCTATACAGTACGTCTTGTAGTTTCATAGATGTCGGCGTGGCTATACACTGTATAACTGAGCTGATGTGATGTCCTGCCATGTCTGTAGTCTGGGTCTTCAGAAAGTGTTCAGAACTCTTGACTCGATCCACATTTAGTTGTCACAGCTTGATTTTTAACTGAGATTGTCACACAATATCTCATTTTGTCAGAGTATTTATTTCCGACTCATTTAAATTAACTGAAATGTCTCATCAAGTATTCAACCCCTTATGGCCTAAATAAGTGCTTAAGTTGCCTGAATAGTGTTGAACATGATTTTTGAATGACTCATTGCTGTACCTCCCCATTTAAATGTGAATGTAACAGATTCAACCACAAAGATCACAATGCCTCACAAAGAAGGGCACCTATTGGTAGAGGGCTAAACATTTTAGAAAAAGCAGACATTGAATAACCATTTGAGCCTGGTGGAAGTTACTAAACTTGGGATGGTGTATCAATACATCCAGACACTACAAAAGAAACAGGCATCCTTCCTAACTCAGTTGCCGGAGAGGAAGGAAACCACTCTGGGATTTCACCATGCGGCCAATGGTGACTTTAAAACAGCGTTTAGTGGCTGTGATTGGACAATGTTGTGGGGCCATCCGCTACTCCACAATACAAACTTGATTAATAGTGAAAAGAATGAACCATGTACAGAATAAGCATCCTGTTTGCAATAAGGCGCTAAAGTAAAACAACAAAAAAATGTAAACTGTACTTTGTCCTGAATGAAGCGTTATGTTTGGGACAAATCCAACACAGAGTACCACTTGCTATATTTTCAAGCAGGGCGGTGGCTTCAGGTTCTGGGTATGCTTGTCATTGGCAAGGACACGTTTTTTTTAGGAAACAGAGCTGTAAGCACAGGCAAAATCCTAGAGGAAACCCTGGTTGTCAATTTCACCTTTCAGCAGGACAATAACCTAAAACATGGCCAACTATACACGAGTTGCTTACCAAGATGATGAATGTTCCTGAGTGGCCTAGTATGACTTAATGCAGCATGAAAAAGTTTAACAATGATCAGCAACCAGCTTGAAGCTTTTTTCTTTTTGTTTACAGAATGGGCAAATATTGTACAATCCAGGTGTGCAAATCTTTAGACTTTCCCCAGAAAGACAGATGTAATCACTGCCAAATGTGACTCTAACGTGTATTGACTTAAATACTTACCTAATCAAGATACTGTATATTTGTTTAATTTTTCATGTGGAATAAGTCAAGTGACCACTTTCTGAACAGACTGTACTGCTTGTGTTCTTGTGGAAAGATGCTGTTCTGCTCCCTTAGTTTTCATACCATCTTCACTTCTTCAGCTGCTGTGAGGGATGATCTCTCCGGTTTGTTTTACCCAGGGTAGGCTTCCAGTTGGCCTTAACCCAGGGTAGGTTTCCAGTTGGCCTTAACCCAGGGTAGGTTTCCAGTTGGCCTTAACCTAGGGTAGGTTTTTTTTTGTGTTCTTAACCCAGGGTAGGCTTCCAGTTGGCCTTAACCTAGGGTAGGTTTTTTTGTTGGCCTTAACCCAGGGTACGTTTCCAGTTGGCCTTAACCCTCACAGTTGGACCTTTTGAGTACCTCACACCTGCTAGTGTTTGATCATCTGTACTCTTGTCTAGGTACTGGCTCCTAATGCCGGTACGTGTTGAACCTCTTGTCTAGGTACTGGCTCCTAATGCCGGTACGTGTTGAACCTCTTAGTTTTTAGCCTACTGCTGTTTTACCACCCAAATGGTGCCTGTACCACAGACGCTGTCACATGCTAAATAAAGTACTTGTAGAATAAACAGTGAGTTGTGCTGGGTCTTTATTTGGCACATCTAACCATAAAACAGTCAGGCAGGGTTCAATGGTACAGGATCTGTTAAAATACATTACTATATGTCATTATACCCCATATCTCTGATCTGTTATGTATTGGTTCTTTCCCACTGTATAGTATCTTGAGGGTTGGATTGGGTTCAATGGAAATAAGGTGAGCACATACTTGTGTAGAATTGTGTAGGGCAGAGTATCAGTTGTGTAGGGCAGAGTATCATAGCTCTATAGTGTAGGGCAGAGTATCAGTTATGTAGTATAGTATAGGGCAGAGTATCAGTTATATAGTATAGTATAGGGCAGAGTATCAGTTATATAGTATAGTATAGGGCAGAGTATCAGTTATATAGTATAGTATAGGGCAGAGTATCAGTTATATAGTATAGTATAGGGCAGAGTATCAGTTATATAGTATAGTATAGGGCAGAGTATCAGTTATGTAGTATAGTATAGGGCAGAGTATCAGTTATGTAGTATAGTGTAGGGCAGAGTATCAGTTATGTAGTTTTGTGTAGGGCAGAGTATCAGTTATATAGTATAGTGTAGGGCAGAGTATCAGTTATATAGTATAGTATAGGGCAGAGTATCAGTTATATAGTATAGTATAGGGCAGAGTATCAGTTATATAGTATAGTATAGGGCAGAGTATCAGTTATATAGTATAGTATAGGGCAGAGTATCAGTTGTGTAGGGCAGAGTATCACAGTTCTATAGTGTAGGGCAGAGTATCACAGTTCTATAGTGTAGGGCAGAGTATCAGTTATGTAGTATAGTGTAGGGCAGAGTATCAGTTATATAGTATAGTATAGGGCAGAGTATCAGTTATATAGTATAGTATAGGGCAGAGTATCAGTTATATAGTATAGTATAGGGCAGAGTATCAGTTATATAGTATAGTATAGGGCAGAGTATCAGTTATGTAGTATAGTATAGGGCAGAGTATCAGTTATGTAGTATAGTGTAGGGCAGAGTATCAGTTATGTAGTTTTGTGTAGGGCAGAGTATCAGTTATATAGTATAGTGTAGGGCAGAGTATCAGTTATATAGTATAGTATAGGGCAGAGTATCAGTTATATAGTATAGTATAGGGCAGAGTATCAGTTATATAGTATAGTATAGGGCAGAGTATCAGTTGTATAGTATAGGGCAGAGTATCAGTTATATAGTATAGTGTAAGGGCAGAGTATCAGTTATGTAGTATAGTATAGGGCAGAGTATCAGTTATATAGTAGTGTAGGGCAGAGTATCACAGTTCTATAGTGTAGGGCAGAGTATCAGTTATGTAGTTTTGTGTAGGGCAGAGTATCATAGTTATATAGTGTAGGGCAGAGTATCATAGTTATATAGTGTAGGGCAGAGTATCATAGTTATATAGTGTAGGGCAGAGTATCAGTTGTGTAGTATAGTATAGGGCAGAGTATCAGTTGTGTAGGGCAGAGTATCAGTTATGTAGTATAGTGTAGAGCAGAGTAGCACAGTTCTATAGTATTGTGTAGGGCAGAGTATCAGTTATGTAGTATAGTATAGGGCAGAGTATCATAGTTATATAGTATAGGGCAGAGTATCAGTTATGTAGTATAGTGTAGGGCAGAGTATCAGTTATGTAGTTTTGTGTAGGGCAGAGTATCAGTTATATAGTATAGTGTAGGGCAGAGTATCAGTTATATAGTATAGTATAGGGCAGAGTATCAGTTATATAGTATAGTATAGGGCAGAGTATCAGTTATATAGTATAGTATAGGGCAGAGTATCAGTTATATAGTATAGTATAGGGCAGAGTATCAGTTATGTAGTATAGTATAGGGCAGAGTATCAGTTATATAGTAGTGTAGGGCAGAGTATCACAGTTCTATAGTGTAGGGCAGAGTATCACAGTTCTATAGTGTAGGGCAGAGTATCAGTTATGTAGTATAGTGTAGGGCAGAGTATCAGTTATGTAGTATAGTGTAGGGCAGAGTATCACAGTTCTATAGTATTGTGTAGGGCAGAGTATCAATTATGTAGTATAGGGCAGAGTATCAGTTATGTAGTATAGTGTAGGGCAGAGTATCAGTTATATAGTATAGTGTAGGGCAGAGTATCAGTTATGTAGTATAGTGTATCACAGTTCTATAGTATAGTGTAGGGCAGAGTATCACAGTTATATAGTATTGTGTAGGGCAGAGTATCAGTTATGTAGTATAGTGTAGGGCAGAGTATCAGTTATGTAGTTTTGTGTAGGGCAGAGTATCATAGTTATATAGTGTAGGGCAGAGTATCATAGTTATATAGTGTAGGGCAGAGTATCACAGTTCTATAGTATTGTGTAGGGCAGAGTATCAGTTGTGTAGGGCAGAGTATCAGTTATGTAGTATAGTGTAGGGCAGAGTAGCACAGTTCTATAGTATTGTGTAGGGCAGAGTATCAGTTATGTAGTATAGTATAGGGCAGAGTATCAGTTGTATAGTGTAGGGCAGAGTATCATAGTTATATAGTGTAGGGCAGAGTATCATAGTTATATAGTGTAGGGCAGAGTATCAGTTGTGTAGTATAGTATAGGGCAGAGTATCAGTTGTGTAGGGCAGAGTATCAGTTATGTAGTATAGTGTAGAGCAGAGTAGCACAGTTCTATAGTATTGTGTAGGGCAGAGTATCAGTTATGTAGTATAGTATAGGGCAGAGTATCATAGTTATATAGTGTAGGGCAGAGTATCAATTGTGTAGTATAGTATAGGGCAGAGTATCAGTTATGTAGTATAGTGTAGGGCAGAGTATCAGTTATGTAGTTTTGTGTAGGGCAGAGTATCAGTTATATAGTATAGTGTAGGGCAGAGTATCAGTTATATAGTATAGTGTAGGGCAGAGTATCAGTTATATAGTATAGTGTAGGGCAGAGTATCAGTTGTGTAGTATAGTGTAGGGCAGAGTATCAGTTATGTAGTATAGTGTAGGGCAGAGTATCAGTTATGTAGTTTTGTGTAGGGCAGAGTATCAGTTATATAGTGTAGGGCAGAGTATCAGTTGTGTAGTATAGTGTAGGGCAGAGTATCAGTTATATAGTATAGTGTAGGGCAGAGTATCAGTTATATAGTATAGTGTAGGGCAGAGTATCAGTTGTGTAGTATAGTGTAGGGCAGAGTATCAGTTATATAGTATAGTGTAGGGCAGAGTATCAGTTGTGTAGTATAGTGTAGGGCAGAGTATCAGTTATGTAGTTTTGTGTAGGGCAGAGTATCAGTTATATAGTGTAGGGCAGAGTATCAGTTGTGTAGTATAGTGTAGGGCAGAGTATCAGTTATGTAGTATTGTGTAGGGCAGAGTATCAGTTATGAAGTATAGTGTAGGGCAGAGTATCAGTTATGTAGTATTGTGTAGGGCAGAGTATCAGTTATGTAGTATAGTGTAGGGCAGAGTATCAGTTATGTAGTATAGTGTAGGGCAGAGTATCAGTTATGTAGGGTAGAGTATCCATTATGTAGTTTTGTGTAGGGCAGAGTATCAGTTATGTAGTTTTGTGTAGGGCAGAGTATCAGTTATGTAGTTTTGTGTAGGGCAGAGTATCATAGTTATATAGTGTAGGGCAGAGTATCATAGTTATAAAGTATAGTGTAGGGCAGAGTATCAGTTATGTAGTATAGTGTAGGGCAGAGTATCAGTTATGTAGTTTTGTGTAGGGCAGAGTGTCATAGTTATGTAGTTTTGTGTAGGGCAGAGTATCATAGTTATATAGTGTAGGGCAGAGTATCATAGTTATATAGTATAGTGTAGGGCAGAGTATCAGTTATGTAGTATAGTATAGGGCAGAGTATCAGTTATGTAGTATAGTGTAGGGCAGAGTATCAATTGTGTAGTATAGTGTAGGGCAGAGTATCAGTTGTGTAGTATAGTATAGGGCAGAGTATCAGTTGTGTAGTATAGTGTAGGGCAGAGTATCAGTTATGTGGTAGAGTGTAGGGCAGAGTATCAGTTATGTAGTATAGTATAGGGCAGAGTATCATAGTTATATAGTATAGTGTAGGGCAGAGTATCAGTTATGTAGCATAGTGTAGGGCAGAGTATCAGTTATGTGGTAGAGTGTAGGGCAGAGTATCAGTTATATAGTAGAGTGTAGGGCAGAGTATCATAGTTATATAGTGTAGGGCAGAGTATCAGTTATGTAGTATAGTATAGGGCAGAGTATCAGTTATGTAGTATTGTATAGGGCAGAGTATCATAGTTATATAGTATAGTGTAGGGCATAGTATCAGTTGTGTAGTATAGTGTAGGGCAGAGTATCAGTTATGTGGTAGAGTGTAGGGCAGAGTATCAGTTATATAGTAGTGTAGGGCAGAGTATCATAGTTATATAGTGTAGGGCAGAGTATCAGTTGTGTAGTATTGTGTAGGGCAGAGTATCATAGTTATATAGTATAGTGTAGGGCAGAGTATCAGTTATGTAGTATAGTGTAGGGCAGAGTATCAGTTATGTAGTATTGTGTAGGGCAGAGTATCATAGTTATATAGTATAGTGTAGGGCAGAGTATCAGTTGTGTAGTATAGTGTAGGGCAGAGTATCATAGTTATATAGTGTAGGGCAGAGTATCATAGTTATATAGTGTAGGGCAGAGTATCACAGCTCTATAGTATTGTGTAGGGCAGAGTATCAGTTATGTAGTATAGTGTAGGGCAGAGTATCAGTGTATTGTTACTGTCTTAATGACCTGCTGGGTGTACTGTTACTGTCTTAATGACCTGCTGGGTGTATTGTTACTGTCTTAATGACCTGCTGGGTGTATTGTTACTGTCTTAATGACCTGCTGGGTGTATTGTTACTGTCTTAATGACCTGCTGGGTGTATTGTTACTGTCTTAATGACCTGCTGGGTGTATTGTTACTGTCTTAATGACCTGCTGGGCGTATTGTTACTGTCTTAATGACCTGCTGGGTGTACTGTTACTTTCTTAATGACCTGCTGGGTGTATTGTTATTGTCTTAATGACCTGCTGGGTGTATTGTAACTGTCTTAATGACCTGCTGGGTGTACTGTTACTGTCTTAATGACCTGCTGGGTGTATTGTTACTGTCTTAATGACCTGCTGGGTGTATTGTAACTGTCTTAATGACCTGCTGGGTGTACTGTTACTGTCTTAATGACCTGCTGGGTGTATTGTTACTGTCTTAATGACCTGCTGGGTGTATTGTAACTGTCTTAATGACCTGCTGGGTGTACTGTTACTGTCTTAATGACCTGCTGGGTGTATTGGTACTGTCTTAATGACCTGCTGGGCGTATTGTTACTGTCTTAATGACCTGCTGGGTGTATTGTTACTGTCTTAATGACCTGCTGGGTGTATTGTAACTGTCTTAATGACCTGCTGGGTGTATTGTAACTGTCTTAATGACCTGCTGGGTGTATTGTAACTGTCTTAATGACCTGCTGGGTGTATTGTAACTGTCTTAATGACCTGCTGGGTGTATTGTTACTGTCTTAATGACCTGCTGGGTGTATTGTAACTGTCTTAATGACCTGCTGGGTGTATTGTAACTGTCTTAATGACCTGCTGGGCGTATTGTTACTGTCTTAATGACCTGCTGGGCGTATTGTTACTGTCTTAATGACCTGCTGGGTGTATTGTAACTGTCTTAATGACCTGCTGGGTGTATTGTAACTGTTTTAATGACCTGTTGGGTGTATTGTAACTGTCTTAATGACCTGCTAGTTGTATTGTAACTGTCTTAATGACCTGCTGGGTGTATTGTTACTGTCTTAATGACCTGCCGGGTGTATTGTAACTGTCTTAATGACCTGCCGGGTGTATTGTTACTGTCTTAATGACCTGCCGGGTGTATTGTAACTGTCTTAATGACCTGCTGGGTGTATTGTAACTGTCTTAATGACCTGCTGGGTTTATTGTAACTGTCTTATGGGTTATAAGTGATGAACATCTTACCCATGATGCACTGCAGTCCCTTTGACATTCATACCCATCATTTCCATCACATCCATCATATCCATCACACCCATCATATCCATCACACCCATCATATCCATCACATCCATCATATCCATCACACCCATCATATCCATCACATCCATCATATCCATCACACCCATCACACCCATCATATCCATCACACCCATCATATCCATCATATCCATCACATCCATCATATCCATCATATCCATCACACCCATCATACCCATCATATCCATCACATCCATCACACCCATCATATCCATCACACCCATCATATCCATCACATCCATCATATCCATCACATCCATCACACCCATCATATCCATCACACCCATCATATCCATCACACCCATCATATCCATCACACCCATCATATCCATCACACCCATCATATCCATCACACCCATCATATCCATCACACCCATCATATCCATCACATCCATCATATCCATCATATCCATCACACCCATCATATCCATCACACCCATCATATCCATCACATCCATCATATCCATCATATCCATCACACCCATCATATGCATCACACCCATCATATCCATCACACCCATCATATCCATCACACCCATCATATCCATCACACCCATCATATCCATCACATCCATCATATCCATCATATCCATCATATCCATCACACCCATCATATCCCTTCATATCCATCATATCCATCATACCCATGATGCACTGCAGTCCCTTTGACATTCATATCCATCTTACCCATGATGCACTGCAGTCCCTTTGACATTCATATCCATCTTACCCATGATGCACTGCAGTCCCTTTGACATTCATATCCATCATACCCATGATGCACTGCAGTCCCTTTGACATTCATATCCATCTTACCCATGATGCACTGCAGTCCCTTTGACATTCATATCCATCTTACCCATGATGCACTGCAGTCCCTTTGACATTCATATCCATCATACCCATGATGCACTGCAGTCCCTTTGACATTCATATCCATCTTACCCATGATGCACTGCAGTCCCTTTGACATTCATATCCATCTTACCCATGATGCACTGCAGTCCCTTTGACATTCATATCCATCTTACCCATGATGCACTGCAGTCCCTTTGGCATTCATACCCATCTTACCCATGATGCACTGCAGTCCCTTTGACATTCATATCCATCATATCCATCTTACCCATGATGCACTGCAGTCCCTTTGACATTCATATCCATCATATCCATCTTACCCATGATGCACTGCAGTCCCTTTGACATTCATATCCATTCATATCCATTCATATCCCATCATATCCCATCATATCCATTCATATCCATTCATATCCCATCATACCCATCATACCCATCATATCCATTCATATCCCATCATACCCATCATACCCATCATATCCCATCATACCCATCATATCCATCATATCCATTCATATCCATCATTTCCATCATATCCATTCATATCCATCATATCCATCATATCCATTCATATCCCATCATACCCATCATATCCATTCATATCCATCATATCCATGATATCCATTCATATCCATCATATCCATGATATCCATCATTTCCATTCATATCCATTCATATCCATTCATATCCATCATTTCCATTCATATCCATTCATACCCATCACACCCATCATATCCATTCATACCCATCACACCCATCATATCCATTCATACCCATCACACCCATCATATCCATTCATACCCATCATTTCCATCATATCCATCATATCCATCATATCCATCACATCCATCATATCCATCACACCCATCATATCCATCACACCCATCATATCCATTCATACCCATCACACCCATCCATACCCATCATTTCCATCATATCCATCACACCCATCATATCCATCATATCCATTCATACCCATCATTTCCATCATATCCATCACACCCATCATTTCCATCATATCCATCACACCCATCATATCCATCATATCCATCATATCCATCACATCCATCATATCCATCACACCCATCATATCCATCATATCCATCACACCCATCATATCCATCATATCCATCACATCCATCATATCCATCACACCCATCATATCCATCACACCCATCATATCCATCATATCCATCACACCCATCATATCCATCATATCCATCACACCCATCATATCCATCATATCCATCATATCCATCACATCCATCATATCCATCACACCCATCATATCCATCACACCCATCATATCCATCATATCCATCATATCCATCATTTCCATCATATCCATTCATATCCCATCATACCCATCATATCCATTCATATCCATCATATCCATGATATCCATTCATATCCATCATATCCATGATATCCATCATTTCCATTCATATCCATCATTTCCATTCATATCCATTCATACCCATCACACCCATCATATCCATTCATACCCATCACACCCATCATATCCATTCATATCCATCACACCCATCATATCCATCATATCCATCATATCCATCATATCCATCACATCCATCATATCCATCATATCCATCACATCCATCACATCCATCACACCCATCATATCCATCACACCCATCATATCCATCATATCCATCATATCCATCACACCTATCATATCCATCATATCCATCATACCCATCATATCCATCATATCCATCACACCCATCATATCCATCATATCCATCACATCCATCATATCCATCATATCCATCATACCCATCATATCCATCATATCCATCATATCCATCACATCCATCATATCCATCACACCCATCATATCCATCATATCCATCACACCCATCATATCCATTCATACCCATCACACCCATCATATCCATCATATCCATCATATCCATCATATCCATCATATCCATCACACCCATCATATCCATCACATCCATCATATCCATCACACCCATCATATCCATCACACCCATCATATCCATCACATCCATCATATCCATCACACCCATCACACCCATCATATCCATCACACCCATCATATCCATCATATCCATCACATCCATCATATCCATCATATCCATCACACCCATCATACCCATCACACCCATCATATCCATCACATCCATCACACCCATCATATCCATCACACCCATCATATCCATCACACCCATCATATCCATCACACCCATCACACCCATCATATCCATCACACCCATCATATCCATCACACCCATCATATCCATCACACCCATCATATCCATCACACCCATCATATCCATCACACCCATCATATCCATCACATCCATCATATCCATCATATCCATCACACCCATCATATCCATCACACCCATCATATCCATCACACCCATCATATCCATCACATCCATCACACCCATCATATCCATCATATCCATCATATCCATCACACCCATCATATCCATCACACCCATCATATCCATCACATCCATCATATCCATCATATCCATCACACCCATCATATCCATCACACCCATCATATCCATCACACCAATCATATCCATCACACCCATCATATCCATCACACCCATCATATCCATCACACCCATCATATCCATCATATCCATCATATCCATCATATCCATCACACCCATCATATCCCTTCATATCCATCATATCCATCATACCCATGATGCACTGCAGTCCCTTTGACATTCATATCCATCTTACCCATGATGCACTGCAGTCCCTTTGGCATTCATACCCATCTTACCCATGATGCACTGCAGTCCCTTTGACATTCATATCCATCATATCCATCTTACCCATGATGCACTGCAGTCCCTTTGACATTCATATCCATCATATCCATCTTACCCATGATGCACTGCAGTCCCTTTGACATTCATATCCATTCATATCCATTCATATCCCATCATATCCCATCATATCCATTCATATCCATTCATATCCCATCATACCCATCATACCCATCATATCCATTCATATCCCATCATACCCATCATACCCATCATATCCATTCATATCCCATCATACCCATCATATCCATCATTTCCATCATATCCATTCATATCCATCATTTCCATCATATCCATTCATATCCCATCATACCCATCATATCCATTCATATCCATCATATCCATGATATCCATTCATATCCATCATATCCATGATATCCATCATTTCCATTCATATCCATTCATATCCATCATTTCCATTCATATCCATTCATACCCATCACACCCATCATATCCATTCATACCCATCACACCCATCATATCCATTCATACCCATCACACCCATCATATCCATTCATACCCATAATTTCCATCATATCCATCATATCCATCATATCCATCACATCCATCACACCCATCATATCCATCATTTCCATCATATCCATCATACCCATCATTTCCATCATATCCATCATTTCCATCATATCCATCATATCCATCATTTCCATTCATATCCATTCATACCCATCACACCCATCATATCCATTCATACCCATCACACCCATCATATCCATTCATACCCATCATTTCCATCATATCCATCATATCCATCATATCCATCACACCCATCATATCCATCACACCCATCATATCCATCACACCCATCACACCCATCATATCCATCATATCCATCATATCCATCACATCCATCATATCCATCACACCCATCATATCCATCACACCCATCATATCCATCACATCCATCATATCCATCACACCCATCATATCCATCACACCCATCATATCCATCATATCCATCATATCCATCACACCCATCATATCCATCATATCCATTCATACCCATCATTTCCATCATATCCATCACACCCATCATTTCCATCATATCCATCACACCCATCATATCCATCATATCCATCACATCCATCATATCCATCACACCCATCATATCCATCATATCCATCACACCCATCATATCCATCATATCCATCACATCCATCATATCCATCACACCCATCATATCCATCACACCCATCATATCCATCATATCCATCACACCCATCATATCCATCATATCCATCACACCCATCATATCCATCACACCCATCATATCCATCACATCCATCATATCCATCACACCCATCATATCCATCACACCCATCATATCCATCATATCCATCATTTCCATCATATCCATTCATATCCCATCATACCCATCATATCCATTCATATCCCATCACACCCATCATATCCATCATATCCATCATATCCATCACACCCATCATATCCATCACACCCATCATATCCATCACACCCATCATATCCATCACATCCATCATATCCATCACATCCATCACACCCATCATATCCATCATATCCATCATTTCCATCATATCCATTCATATCCCATCATACCCATCATATCCATTCATATCCATCATATCCATGATATCCATTCATATCCATCATATCCATGATATCCATCATTTCCATTCATATCCATTCATATCCATTCATATCCATCATTTCCATTCATATCCATTCATACCCATCACACCCATCATATCCATTCATACCCATCACACCCATCATATCCATTCATACCCATCACACCCATCATATCCATTCATACCCATCACTTCCATCATATCCATCATATCCATCACACCCATCATATCCATCATATCCATCATATCCATCACATCCATCATATCCATCACATCCATCATATCCATCATATCCATCACATCCATCACATCCATCACACCCATCATATCCATCATATTCATCATATCCATCATATCCATCACACCCATCACACCCATCATATCCATCATATCCATCATATCCATCACACCTATCATATCCATCATATCCATCACACCCATCATATCCATCATATTCATCATATCCATCATATCCATCACATCCATCATATCCATCATATCCATCACATCCATCACATCCATCACACCCATCATATCCATCATATTCATCATATCCATCATATCCATCACACCCATCACACCCATCATATCCATCATATCCATCATATCCATCACACCTATCATATCCATCATATCCATCACACCCATCATATCCATCATATTCATCATATCCATCATATCCATCACACCCATCATATCCATCATATCCATCACATCCATCATATCCATCATACCCATCATATCCATCATATCCATCATATCCATCATATCCATCACATCCATCATATCCATCACACCCATCATATCAATCATATCCATCACACCCATCATATCCATTCATACCCATCACACCCATCATATCCATCATATCCATCACATCCATCACATCCATCATATCCATCACACCCATCATATCCATCACACCCATCATATCCATCACATCCATCACACCCATCATATCCATCACACCCATCATATCCATCACATCCATCATATCCATCACATCCATCAAATCCATCACACCCATCACACCCATCATATCCATCACACCCATCATATCCATCACATCCATCATATCCATCATATCCATCACACCCATCATACCCATCACACCCATCATATCCATCACATCCATCACACCCATCATATCCATCACACCCATCATATCCATCACATCCATCATATCCATCACACCCATCACACCCATCATATCCATCACACCCATCATATCCATCACACCCATCAAATCCATCACACCCATCATATCCATCACACCCATCATATCCATCACACCCATCATATCCATCACACCCATCATATCCATCACATCCATCATATCCATCATATCCATCACACCCATCATATCCATCACACCCATCATATCCATCACACCCATCATATCCATCACACCCATCATATCCATCACATCCATCACACCCATCATATCCATCATATCCATCATATCCATCACACCCATCATATCCATCACACCCATCATATCCATCACATCCATCATATCCATCACACCCATCATATCCATTTCATGATATCACTGTAGTAGGAGTATTTTAATGATGTCACAATGTAGAATGTTTTAACATTGTAGTAGGAGTATTTTAATGATGTCACAATGTAGAATGTGTCCTTCTGTAGCTCAGTTGGTAGAGCATGGCGCTTGTAACGCCAGGGTAGTGGGTTCGATCCCCGGGACCACCCATACGTAGAATGTATGCACGCATGACTGTAAGTCGCTTTGGATAAAAGCGTCTGCTAAATGGCATATATTTATATCCATCACACCCATCATATCCATCACACCCATCATATCCATCACACCCATCATATCCATCACACCCATCATATCCATCACACCCATCATATCCATCACACCCATCATATCCATCACATCCATCATATCCATCATATCCATCATATCCATCACACCCATCATATCCCTTCATATCCATCATATCCATCATACCCATGATGCACTGCAGTCCCTTTGACATTCATATCCATCTTACCCATGATGCACTGCAGTCCCTTTGGCATTCATACCCATCTTACCCATGATGCACTGCAGTCCCTTTGACATTCATATCCATCATATCCATCTTACCCATGATGCACTGCAGTCCCTTTGACATTCATATCCATCATATCCATCTTACCCATGATGCACTGCAGTCCCTTTGACATTCATATCCATTCATATCCATTCATATCCCATCATATCCCATCATATCCATTCATATCCATTCATATCCCATCATACCCATCATATCCATTCATATCCCATCATACCCATCATACCCATCATATCCATTCATATCCCATCATACCCATCATATCCATCATTTCCATCATATCCATTCATATCCATCATTTCCATCATATCCATTCATATCCCATCATACCCATCATTTCCATCATATCCATCATACCCATCATTTCCATCATATCCATCATTTCCATCATATCCATCATATCCATCATTTCCATTCATATCCATTCATACCCATCACACCCATCATATCCATTCATACCCATCACACCCATCATATCCATTCATACCCATCACACCCATCATATCCATTCATACCCATCATTTCCATCATATCCATCATATCCATCACACCCATCATATCCATCATATCCATCATATCCATCACACCCATCATATCCATCATATCCATCACATCCATCACACCCATCATATCCATCATATCCATCATATCCATCATACCCATCATATCCATCATATCCATCATATCCATCATACCCATCACACCCATCATATCCATTCATACCCATCACACCCATCATATCCATTCATACCCATCACACCCATCATATCCATTCATACCCATCATTTCCATCATATCCATCATATCCATCATATCCATCACACCCATCATATCCATCACACCCATCATATCCATCATACCCATCACACCCATCATATCCATTCATACCCATCATTTCCATCATATCCATCATATCCATCATATCCATCACACCCATCATATCCATCATATCCATCATATCCATCATATCCATTCATACCCATCACACCCATCATATCCATTCATACCCATCATTTCCATCATATCCATCATATCCATCATATCCATCACACCCATCATATCCATCATATCCATCATATCCATCACACCCATCATATCCATCATATCCATCATTTCCATCATATCCATCATATCCATCACACCCATCATATCCATCATATTCATCATTAACATTATATCCATTACACCCATCATATCCATCATATTCATCATATCCATCATACCCATCATATCCATCATATCCATCATACCCATCATATCCATCATATCCATCACACCCATCATATCCATCATATCCATCATATCCATCACATCCATCATATCCATCATTTCCATCATATCCATCATATCCATCACACCCATCATATCCATCATATCCATCATTTCCATCATATCCATCATATCCATCACACCCATCATATCCATCATATCCATCATACCCATCATATCCATCATATCCATCACACCCATCATATCCATCACACCCATCATATCCATCATATCCATCATATCCATCACACCCATCATATCCATCATACCCATCATATCCATCACACCCATCACACCCATCATATCCATCATATCCATCACACCCATCACACCCATCATATCCATCACACCCATCATATCCATCATATTCATCATATCCATCATACCCATCATATCCATCATATTCATCATATCCATCACACCCATCATATCCATCATATCCATCACACCCATCATATCCATCATATTCATCATATCCATCACACCCATCATATCCATCATATTCATCATACCCATCATACCCATCATATTCATCATATTCATCATATCCATCATACCCATCACACCCATCACATCCATCACACCCATCATATCCATCACACCCATCATATCCATCACATCCATCATATCCATCATATCCATCATACCCATCATATCCATCATATCCATCATATCCATCACACCCATCACATCCATCATATCCATCATATCCATCATATCCATCATACCCATCATATCCATCATATCCATCACACCCATCACATCCATCACACCCATCATATCCATCACACCCATCATATCCATCATACCCATCATATCCATCATACCCATCATTTCCATCATATCCATCATATCCATCACACCCATCATATCCATCACACCCATCATATCCATCACACCCATCATATCCATCATATCCATCACACCCATCATATCCATTCATACCCATCATTTCCATCATATCCATCATACCCATCATTTCCATCATATCCATCATATCCATCATATCCATCACACCCATCATATCCATCACATCCATCATATCCATCACATCCATCACACCCATCACATCCATCATATCCATCATATCCATCATATCCATCACACCCATCATATCCATCATACCCATCACATCCATCACATCCATCACATCCATCATATCCATCATATCCATCATACCCATCACACCCATCATATCCATCATATCCATCACACCCATCATATCCATCATATCCATCACACCCATCACATCCATCATATCCATCATATCCATCATATCCATCACATCCATCACATCCATCATATCCATCATATCCATCATACCCATCATACCCATCACACTCATCACATCCATCATATCCATCATTCCCATCACACCCATCACATCCATCATATCCATCATATCCATCATACCCATCACACCCATCATATCCATCACATCCATCACACCCATCACATCCATCATATCCATCATATCCATCACATCCATCATATCCATCATATCCATCATACCCATCATATCCATCACACCCATCACATCCATCACACCCATCATATCCATCATATCCATCATATCCATCATATCCATCACACCCATCATATCCATCACACCCATCATATCCATCACATCCATCATATCCATCATATCCATCACACCCATCATATCCATCACACCCATCATATCCATCACACCCATCATATCCATCACACCCATCATATCCATCACACCCATCATATCCATCACACCCATCATATCCATCACATCCATCATATCCATCATATCCATCATATCCATCACACCCATCATATCCATCATATCCATCACACCCATCATATCCCTTCATATCCATCATATCCATCATACCCATGATGCACTGCAGTCCCTTTGACATTCATATCCATCTTACCCATGATGCACTGCAGTCCCTTTGACATTCATATCCATCTTACCCATGATGCACTGCAGTCCCTTTGACATTCATATCCATCATACCCATGATGCACTGCAGTCCCTTTGACATTCATATCCATCTTACCCATGATGCACTGCAGTCCCTTTGACATTCATATCCATCTTACCCATGATGCACTGCAGTCCCTTTGACATTCATGTCCATCATACCCATGATGCACTGCAGTCCCTTTGACATTCATATCCATCTTACCCATGATGCACTGCAGTCCCTTTGACATTCATATCCATCTTACCCATGATGCACTGCAGTCCCTTTGACATTCATATCCATCATACCCATGATGCACTGCAGTCCCTTTGACATTCATATCCATCTTACCCATGATTCACTGCAGTCCCTTTGACATTCATATCCATCTTACCCATGATGCACTGCAGTCCCTTTGACATTCATATCCATCTTACCCATGATGCACTGCAGTCCCTTTGACATTCATATCCATCTTACCCATGATGCACTGCAGTCCCTTTGGCATTCATACCCATCTTACCCATGATGCACTGCAGTCCCTTTGACATTCATATCCATCATATCCATCTTACCCATGATGCACTGCAGTCCCTTTGACATTCATATCCATCATATCCATCTTACCCATGATGCACTGCAGTCCCTTTGACATTCATATCCATCATATCCATCTTACCCATGATGCACTGCAGTCCCTTTGACATTCATATCCATTCATATCCCATCATATCCCATCATATCCATTCATATCCATTCATATCCCATCATACCCATCATACCCATCATATCCATTCATATCCCATCATACCCATCATACCCATCATATCCATTCATATCCATTCATATCCATCATTTCCATTCATATCCATTCATACCCATCACACCCATCATATCCATTCATACCCATCACACCCATCATATCCATTCATACCCATCACACCCATCATATCCATTCATACCCATAATTTCCATCATATCCATCATATCCATCATATCCATCACATCCATCACACCCATCACACCCATCATACCCATCATTTCCATCATATCCATCATACCCATCATTTCCATCATATCCATCATATCCATCATATCCATCACACCCATCATATCCATCACACCCATCATATCCATCATACCCATCATATCCATTCATATCCATTCATACCCATCACACCCATCATATCCATTCATACCCATCATTTCCATCATATCCATCATATCCATCATATCCATCACACCCATCATATCCATCATATCCATCATATCCATCATACCCATCACACCCATCATATCCATTCATACCCATCACACCCATCATATCCATTCATACCCATCACACCCATCATATCCATTCATACCCATCATTTCCATCATATCCATCATATCCATCATATCCATCACACCCATCATATCCATCACACCCATCATACCCATCACACCCATCATACCCATCACACCCATCATATCCATTCATACCCATCATATCCATCACACCCATCATATCCATCATATCCATCATATCCATTCATACCCATCACACCCATCATATCCATTCATACCCATCATTTCCATCATATCCATCATATCCATCATATCCATCACACCCATCATATCCATCATATCCATCATATCCATCACACCCATCATATCCATCATATCCATCATTTCCATCATATCCATCATATCCATCACACCCATCATATCCATCATATTCATCATATCCATCATACCCATCATATCCATCATATCCATCATACCCATCATATCCATCATATCCATCATATCCATCACACCCATCATATCCATCATATCCATCACACCCATCATATCCATCACACCCATCATATCCATCATACCCATCATATCCATCACACCCATCACACCCATCATATCCATCATATCCATCATATCCATCACACCCATCATATCCATCATATCCATCACACCCATCATATCCATCATATTCATCATATCCATCACACCCATCATATCCATCATATCCATCACACCCATCATATCCATCATATTCATCATATCCATCACACCCATCATATCCATCACACCCATCATATCCATCACACCCATCATATCCATCACATCCATCATATCCATCATACCCATCATATCCATCATATCCATCATATCCATCACACCCATCATATCCATCACATCCATCATATCCATCACATCCATCATATCCATCATATCCATCATATCCATCATACCCATCATATCCATCATATCCATCACACCCATCATATCCATCACACCCATCATATCCATCATACCCATCATATCCATCATATTCATCATATCCATCATACCCATCATATCCATCATATCCATCACACCCATCATATCCATCACACCCATCACATCCATCATATCCATCATATCCATCATATCCATCATATCCATCATATCCATCACACCCATCATATCCATCACACCCATCATATCCATCACACCCATCATATCCCTTCATATCCATCATATCCATCATACCCATGATGCACTGCAGTCCCTTTGACATTCATATCCATCTTACCCATGATGCACTGCAGTCCCTTTGACATTCATATCCATCTTACCCATGATGCACTGCAGTCCCTTTGGCATTCATACCCATCTTACCCATGATGCACTGCAGTCCCTTTGACATTCATATCCATCATATCCATCTTACCCATGATGCACTGCAGTCCCTTTGACATTCATATCCATCATATCCATCTTACCCATGATGCACTGCAGTCCCTTTGACATTCATATCCATCATATCCATCTTACCCATGATGCACTGCAGTCCCTTTGACATTCATATCCATTCATATCCCATCATATCCCATCATATCCATTCATATCCATTCATATCCCATCATACCCATCATACCCATCATATCCATTCATATCCCATCATACCCATCATATCCATTCATATCCCATCATACCCATCATATCCATCATATCCATTCATATCCATCATATCCATCATATCCATCATTTCCATCATATCCATTCATATCCATCATATCCATGATATCCATTCATATCCATCATATCCATGATATCCATCATTTCCATTTATATCCATTCATATCCATCATTTCCATTCATATCCATGATATCCATCATTTCCATTTATATCCATTCATATCCATCATTTCCATTCATATCCATTCATACCCATCACACCCATCATATCCATTCATACCCATCACACCCATCATATCCATTCATACCCATCACACCCATCATATCCATTCATACCCATCACACCCATCATATCCATTCATACCCATAATTTCCATCATATCCATCATATCCATCATATCCATCACATCCATCACACCCATCACACCCATCATACCCATCATTTCCATCATTTCCATCATATCCATCATATCCATCATATCCATCATATCCATCACACCCATCATATCCATCATACCCATCATATCCATTCATACCCATCACACCCATCATACCCATCATTTCCATCATTTCCATCATATCCATCATATCCATCATATCCATCATATCCATCACACCCATAATATCCATCACACCCATCATATCCATCACACCCATCATATCCATTCATACCCATCACACCCATCATATCCATCACACCCATCATATCCATTCATACCCATCATATCCATGATATCCATTCATATCCATTCATATCCATCATATCCATGATATCCATTCATATCCATCATATCCATGATATCCATCATTTCCATTCATATCCATTCATATCCATTCATATCCATCATTTCCATTCATATCCATTCATACCCATCACACCCATCATATCCATTCATACCCATCACACCCATCATATCCATTCATACCCATCACACCCATCATATCCATTCATACCCATCATTTCCATCATATCCATCATTTCCATCATATCCATCATATCCATCATACCCATCACACCCATCATATCCATTCATACCCATCACACCCATCATATCCATTCATACCCATCACACCCATCATATCCATTCATACCCATCATTTCCATCATATCCATCATATCCATCATATCCATCACACCCATCATATCCATCACACCCATCATATCCATCATACCCATCACACCCATCATACCCATCACACCCATCATATCCATTCATACCATCATTTCCATCATATCCATCACTGTATCCATCACACCCATCATATCCATCATATCCATTCATACCCATCACACCCATCATATCCATTCATACCCATCATTTCCATCATATCCATCATATCCATCATATCCATCACACCCATCATATCCATCATATCCATCATATCCATCACACCCATCATATCCATCATATCCATAATTTCCATCATATCCATCATATCCATCACACCCATCATATCCATCATATTCATCATATCCATCATACCCATCATATCCATCATATCCATCATACCCATCATATCCATCATATCCATCATATCCATCACACCCATCATATCCATCATATCCATCACACCCATCATATCCATCATATCCATCATATCCATCACACCCATCATATCCATCATGATCATATCCATCACACCCATCACACCCATCATATCCATCACACCCATCATATCCATCATATCCATCACACCCATCACATCCATCATATTCATCATATCCAGCATACCCATCATATCCATCATATTCATCATATCCATCACACCCATCATATCCATCATATCCATCACACCCATCATATCCATCATATTCATCATATCCATCATACCCATCATATTCATCATATCCATCATACCCATCACACCCATCATATCCATCACACCCATCATATCCATCAGTTCATATCCATCACATCCATCATATCCATCACACCCATCATATCCATCACACCCATCATATCCATCATACCCATCATATCCATCACATCCATCATATCCATCAGGTCCATCATATCCATCATATCCATCATTCCCATCATATCCATCACACCCATCATATCCATCACACCCATCATATCCATCATGTTCCATCATATCCATCATATTCATCATATCCATCATACCCATCATATCCATCATATCCATCACACCCATCATATCCATCACACCCATCACATCCATCACATCCATCATATCCATCATATCCATCATATCCATCATATCCATCACACCCATCATATCCATCACACCCATCATATCCATCACATCCATCATATCCATCACACCCATCACATCCATCACACCCATCATATCCATCACACCCATCATATCCATCACACCCATCATATCCATCATATCCATCACACCCATCATATCCATTCATACCCATCATTTCCATCATATCCATCATACCCATCATTTCCATCATATCCATCATATCCATCACACCCATCATATCCATCACACCCATCATATCCATCATATCCATCACACCCATCATATCCATTCATACCCATCATTTCCATCATATCCATCATACCCATCATTTCCATCATATCCATCATATCCATCATATCCATCACACCCATCATATCCATCACATCCATCATATCCATCACATCCATCACACCCATCACATCCATCATATCCATCATATCCATCACACCCATCACATCCATCATATCCATCACACCCATCATATCCATCATATTCATCATATCCATCATATTCATCATATCCATCATACCCATCATATCCATCATATCCATCACACCCATCATATCCATCACACCCATCACATCCATCACATCCATCATATCCATCATATCCATCATATCCATCACACCCATCATATCCATCACACCCATCATATCCATCACACCCATCATATCCCTTCATATCCATCATATCCATCATACCCATGATGCACTGCAGTCCCTTTGACATTCATATCCATCTTACCCATGATGCACTGCAGTCCCTTTGACATTCATATCCATCTTACCCATGATGCACTGCAGTCCCTTTGGCATTCATACCCATCTTACCCATGATGCACTGCAGTCCCTTTGACATTCATATCCATCATATCCATCTTACCCATGATGCACTGCAGTCCCTTTGACATTCATATCCATCTTACCCATGATGCACTGCAGTCCCTTTGACATTCATATCCATTCATATCCATCACACCCATCATATCCATTAATTTAACCACAAAAAGAGACTTTCAGTTTTAACTGTTGGCCAGGACCCCTTCTGGGCTGTCAGCTTGGCTTAGGGACTAGGGCCCGTACCCACAAACCGTCTTAGAGTAGAAGTACTGGTCTAGGATCTGTCCGTACTGTCTTATTTATTATGAACTAAAAGGCTAAGCTGATCCTAGATCAGCTCTCCTACTCTGAGATGCTTTCTAGATAGAGAGCTAGAGATGAAGAACTCTAGGGTTCCTGCTGTTCTGTTGCTGCCCAGTCCGGAACAGGCCAGTCTGCCTTACTGTACGACCCCTGGGAGACTTGGCTAGACTCATTCCAGGCTATGAAATGACAACAGACTGGCCTTGTGTTGATGACTCCTCTCTGAGATTATAATCATCCGCATGGTTGGTTTTAATAAATCGGAGGACTTTGGCCTTGCAAACGTATGTAAACAAGCATTTTGTATTTTAACAGTTACGATTTTGTAATTGATGAAATCTTTTTGTTTGGAATCTGTGGATTGGAATATTTGTGCATTTAAAGATAACAATAAAATAATGTTGCAATCAGATTTCTTTTCAAAGATGACCTGGAATAAACAAGTCAATGATAACAATTCTCCATTTCCTTCATTCCCATTTGGTGGGGGTTCATTTCCTTGACTTGTTGCAAAACCACCAGAGGAAAGGTGCACTATTATAGCTGACCACCAGATGGTGCAATTGCACAGCTTAACATGTTAAGACAGACAAATGGTCATGTTCTGTATCAGCAGGTCAGTTATCATGATGTTCTGTATCAGCAGGTCAGTTATCATGATGTTCTGTATCAACAGGTCAGTTATCATGATGTTCTGTATCAGCAGGTCAGTTATCATGATGTTCTGTATCAGCAGGTCAGTTATCATGATGTTCTGTATCAGCAGGTCAGTTATCATGATGTTCTGTATCAACAGGTCAGTTATCATGATGTTCTGTATCAACAGGTCAGTTATCAGCTATCATGATGTTCTGTATCAGCAGGTCAGTTATCATGATGTTCTGTATCAGCAGGTCAGTTATCATGATGTTCTGTATCAGCAGGTCAGTTATCATGATGTTCTGTATCAACAGGTCAGTTATCATGATGTTCTGTATCAGCAGGTCAGTTATCAACAGGTCAGTTATCATGATGTTCTGTATCAACAGGTCAGTTATCATGATGTTCTGTATCAGCAGGTCAGTTATCATGATGTTCTGTATCAACAGGTCAGTTATCATGATGTTCTGTATCAACAGGTCAGTTATCATGATGTTCTGTATCAACAGGTCAGTTATCAGCAGGTCAGTTATCATGATGTTCTGTATCAACAGGTCAGTTATCAAAATGTTCTGTATCAACAGGTCAGTTATCATGATGTTCTGTATCAACAGGTCAGTTATCAGCAGGTCAGTTATCATGATGTTCTGTATCAGCAGGTCAGTTATCATGATGTTCTGTATCAACAGGTCAGTTATCAACAGGTCAGTTATCATGATGTTCTGTATCAGCAGGTCAGTTATCATGATGTTCTGTATCAGCAGGTCAGTTATCAAAATGTTCTGTATCAACAGGTCAGTTATCATGATGTTCTGTATCAACAGGTCAGTTATCAACAGGTCAGTTATCATGATGTTCTGTATCAACAGGTCAGTTATCAACAGGTCAGTTATCATGATGTTCTGTATCAACAGGTCAGTTATCAACAGGTCAGTTATCATGATGTTCTGTATCAGCAGGTCAGTTATCAGCAGGTCAGTTATCATGATGTTCTGTATCAGCAGGTCAGTTATCATGATGTTCTGTATCAGCAGGTCAGTTATCATGATGTTCTGTATCAGCAGGTCAGTTATCATGATGTTCTGTATCAACAGGTCAGTTATCATGATGTTCTGTATCAACAGGTCAGTTATCATGATGTTCTGTATCAACATGTCAGTTATCATGATGTTCTGTATCAGCAGGTCAGTTATCATGATGTTCTGTATCAGCAGGTCAGTTATCATGATGTTCTGTATCAGCAGGTCAGTTATCATGATGTTCTGTATCAACATGTCAGTTATCATGATGTTCTGTATCAGCAGGTCAGTTATCAGCAGGTCAGTTATCAACAGGTCAGTTATCATGATGTTCTGTATCAACAGGTCAGTTATCATGATGTTCTGTATCAGCAGGTCAGTTATCAGCAGGTCAGTTATCAACAGGTCAGTTATCATGATGTTCTGTATCAACAGGTCAGTTATCATGATGTTCTGTATCAGCAGGTCAGTTATCAGCAGGTCAGTTATCAACAGGTCAGTTATCATGATGTTCTGTATCAACAGGTCAGTTATCATGATGTTCTGTATCAGCAGGTCAGTTATCAGCAGGTCAGTTATCAACAGGTCAGTTATCATGATGTTCTGTATCAACAGGTCAGTTATCATGATGTTCTGTATCAGCAGGTCAGTTATCATGATGTTCTGTATCAACAGGTCAGTTATCATGATGTTCTGTATCAGCAGGTCAGTTATCATGATGTTCTGTATCAGCAGGTCAGTTATCATGATGTTCTGTATCAGCAGGTCAGTTATCATGATGTTCTGTATCAGCAGGTCAGTTATCATGATGTTCTGTATCAGCAGGTCAGTTATCATGATGTTCTGTATCAGCAGGTCAGTTATCATGATGTTCTGTATCAGCAGGTCAGTTATCAAAATGTTCTGTATCAGCAGGTCAGTTATCAGCAGGTCAGTTATCAACAGGTCAGTTATCATGATGTTCTGTATCAACAGGTCAGTTATCATGATGTTCTGTATCAGCAGGTCAGTTATCATGATGTTCTGTATCAGCAGGTCAGTTATCATGATGTTCTGTATCAGCAGGTCAGTTATCAACAGGTCAGTTATCATGATGTTCTGTATCAGCAGGTCAGTTATCATGATGTTCTGTATCAGCAGGTCAGTTATCATGATGTTCTGTATCAGCAGGTCAGTTATCATGATGTTCTGTATCAACAGGTCAGTTATCATGATGTTCTGTATCAGCAGGTCAGTTATCATGATGTTCTGTATCAACTACAGTGTTTCAGATCAGATATCATGATATTTCTATCCCATATACAGCATATAGACCTTATTGTTTTGACACAAAAAACAACTAAATGAATTGCCTCATCGTCACAAATGTAATCCTCCACTGACAGCATACTATATACAGGCCTAGTCTTGTGAGGAACATACTCTCTATGTTGGAATCGTGATGCATTATCTGTCTGAGTCATAACAGAGGAGTCACACACAGTTCTGCAGATGTCAGCCCCGAAACCCCCCATGGGAACTGACATATCACAATGGATAACGTGGCCTCCGTTAGCCAATACAGAAAGACCCGGAAAATCTCCCTGCTCAAATACTATCAGCTTAATCTACCAACCAATCATCTCCTTCACCATAACACTTCCCACGTATAACAGTCATGTGATTCGCTAAAATTAAATGGCAAATGTTTTACTCATTAGGTCACTAATAGAATTCTGTGGTCACTCCCACTAAGGCCAATGTTGAATGGTTGTTAACCCAGGATGACATGCATTGTGCCTGGCGATGAGGTTAGAGCAGAGCAAACCAACATGGAGGCAGCACCAAGGTATCACATCTGCTATCAACATCAGAATAGTTGTTACATCTGGCGTCAGCCCAGAGGAATCAGTCCGAGTCCACCTCGTGCAGTTTATACACTATCTAAGTACAATTCATTTGCAGTTCTAGTAAATCTTCCTAGCAGACACAAAGTAATATATATTCAGAGGAAGCTTTGACAAATATTTAACTCTGAAGAACAAATAGAACGTTGGAGGTGATATTGAACTATCTTGTGTGTTTCAGGATCGGTCTCTACGTCCTCCATTGATTAGGGTTGCAAAGTTCCAGCAAGTTTCCCAAAATTCCCCAGAAATTCTGGTTGAAGAATTCCTGGAAATAAAGGGGAATAAGCAGGATGTCCGGGAATTATGGAAAACCAGGGAATTTGGGGAAAGTTACTGTAATTTTACAAACCTATACAGCAGTAACATGACGACCAACCCTAAATACAGCAGTAACATGACGACCAGCCCTAAATACAGCAATAACATGACGACCAACCCTAAATACAGCAGTAACATGACGACCAGCCCTAAATACAGCAGTAACATGACGACCAACCCTAAATACAGCAGTAACATGACGACCAGCCCTAAATACAGCAGTAACATGACGACCAGCCCTAAATACAGCAGTAACATGACGACCAACCCTAAATACAGCAGTAACATGACGACCAACCCTAAATACAGCAGTAACATGACGACCAGCAGTAACATGACGACCAACCCTAAATACAGCAATAACATGACGACCAACCCTAAATACAGCAGTAACATGACAACCAGCCCTAAATACAGCAGTAACATGACGACCAACCCTAAATACAGCAGTAACATCACGACCAGCCCTAAATATAGCAGTAACATGACGACCAACCCTAAATACAGCAGTAACATGACGACCAACCCTAAATACAGCAGTAACATGACGACCAGCCCTAAATACAGCAGTAACAAGACGACCAGCCCTAAATACAGCAGTAACATGACGACCAACCCTAAATACAGCAGTAACATGACGACCAACCCTAAATACAGCAGTAACATGACGACCAACCCTAAATACAGCAGTAAAATGACGACCAACCCTAAATACAGCAGTAACATGACGACCAGCCCTAAATACAGCAGTAACATGACGACCAGCCCTAAATACAGCAGTAACATGACGACCAGCCCTAAATACAGCAGTAACATGACGACCAGCCCTGAATACAGCAGTAACATGACGACCAACCCTAAATACAGCAGTAACATGACGACCAACCCTAAATACAGCAGTAACATGACGACCAACCCTAAATACAGCAGTAACATGACGACCGACCCTAAATACAGCAGTAACAAGACGACCAGCCCTAAATACAGCAGTAACATGACGACCAGCCCTAAATACAGCAGTAACATGACGACCAACCCTAAATACAGCAGTAACATGACGACCAACCCTAAATACAGCAGTAACATGACGACCAACCCTAAATACAACAGTAACATGACGACCAGCAGTAACATGACGACCAACCCTAAATACAGCAGTAACATGACGACCAACCCTAAATACAGCAGTAACATGACGACCAGCCCTAAATACAACAGTAACATGACGACCAGCCCTAAATACAGCAGTAACATGACGACCAGCAGTAACATGACGACCAGCCCTAAATACAGCAGTAACATGACGACCAGCCCTAAATACAGCAGTAACATGACGACCAGCAGTAACATGACGACCAACCCTAAATACAGCAGGAACATGACGACCAGCCCTAAATACAGCAGTAACATGACGACCAACCCTAAATACAGCAGTAACATGACGACCAGCAGTAACATGACGACCAGCCCTAAATACAGCAGTAACATGACAACCAGCCCTAAATACAGCAGTAACATGACGACCAACCCTAAATACAGCAGTAACATGACGACCAGCCCTAAATACAGCAGTAACATGACGACCAGCCCTAAATACAGCAGTAACATGACGACCAGCCCTAAATACAACAGTAACATGACGACCAACCCTAAATACAGCAGTAACATGACGACCAACCCTAAATACAGCAGTAACATGACGACCAACCCTAAATACAACAGTAACATGACGACCAGCAGTAACATGACGACCAGCCCTAAATACAGCAATAACATGACGACCAGCCCTAAATACAGCAGTAACATGACGACCAGCCCTAAATACAGCAGTAACATGACGACCAGCAGTAACATGACGACCAGCCCTAAATACAGCAGTAACATGACGACCAGCCCTAAATACAGCAGTAACATGACGACCAGCCCTAAATAAAGCAGGAACATGACGACCAGCCCTAAATACAGCAGTAACATGACGACCAGCCCTAAATACAGCAGTAACATGACGACCAGCAGTAACATGACGACCAGCCCTAAATACAGCAGTAACATGACGACCAGCCCTAAATACAGCAGTAACATGACGACCAACCCTAAATACAGCAGTAACATGACGACCAACCCTAAATACAGCAGTAACATGACGACCAGCAGTAACATGACGACCAGCCCTAAATACAGCAGTAACATGACGACCAGCCCTAAATACAGCAGTAACATGACGACCAGCCCTAAATACAGCAGTAACATGACGACCAGCCCTAAATACAGCAGTAACATGACGACCAGCAGTAACATGACGACCAACCCTAAATACAGCAGTAACATAACGACCAGCAGTAACATGACGACCAACCCTAAATACAGCAGGAACATGACGACCAACCCTAAATACAGCAGTAACATGACGACCAGCAGTAACATGACGACCAGCCCTAAATACAGCAGTAACATGACGACCAGCAGTAACATGACGACCAACCCTAAATACAGCAGTAACATAACGACCAGCAGTAACATGACGACCAACCCTAAATACAGCAGTAACATGACAACCAGCCCTAAATACAGCAGTAACATGACGACCAACCCTAAATACAGCAGTAACATGACGACCAGCCCTAAATACAGCAGTAACATGACGACCAGCCCTAAATACAGCAGTAACATGACGACCAGCCCTAAATACAACAGTAACATGACGACCAACCCTAAATACAGCACTAACATGACGACCAACCCTAAATACAGCAGTAACATGACGACCAACCCTAAATACAACAGTAACATGATGACCAGCAGTAACATGACGACCAGCCCTAAATACAACAGTAACATGACGACCAGCCCTAAATACAGCAGTAACATGACGACCAGCAGTAACATGACGACCAGCCCTAAATACAGCAGTAACATGACGACCAGCCCTAAATACAGCAGTAACATGACGACCAGCCCTAAATACAGCAGTAACATGACGACCAGCAGTAACATGACGACCAGCCCTAAATACAGCAGTAACATGACGACCAGCCCTAAATACAGCAGTAACATGACGACCAGCCCTAAATAAAGCAGGAACATGACGACCAGCCCTAAATACAGCAGTAACATGACGACCAGCCCTAAATACAGCAGTAACATGACGACCAGCAGTAACATGACGACCAGCCCTAAATACAGCAGTAACATGACGACCAGCCCTAAATACAGCAGTAACATGACGACCAACCCTAAATACAGCAGTAACATGACGACCAACCCTAAATACAGCAGTAACATGACGACCAGCAGTAACATGACGACCAGCCCTAAATACAGCAGTAACATGACGACCAGCCCTAAATACAGCAGTAACATGACGACCAGCCCTAAATACAGCAGTAACATGACGACCAGCCCTAAATACAGCAGTAACATGACGACCAGCAGTAACATGACGACCAACCCTAAATACAGCAGTAACATAACGACCAGCAGTAACATGACGACCAACCCTAAATACAGCAGGAACATGACGACCAACCCTAAATACAGCAGTAACATGACGACCAGCAGTAACATGACGACCAGCCCTAAATACAGCAGTAACATGACGACCAGCCCTAAATACAGCAGTAACATGACGACCAGCCCTAAATACAGCAGTAACATGACGACCAGCCCTAAATACAGCAGTAACATGACGACCAGCCCTAAATACAGCAGTAACATGATGACCAGCCCTAAATACAGCAGTAACATGACGACCAGCAGTAACATGACGACCAACCCTAAATTACAGCAGGAACATGACGACCAGCCCTAAATACAGCAGTAACATGACGACCAACCCTAAATACAGCAGTAACATGACGACCAACCCTAAATACAGCAGTAACATGACGACCAACCCTAAATACAGCAGTAACATGACGGCCAGCAGTAACATGACGACCAGGCCTAAATACAGCAGTAACATGACGACCAACCCTAAATACAGCAGTAACATGACGACCAGCCCTAAATACAGCAGTAACATGACGACCAACCCTAAATACAGCAGTAACATGACGACCAACCCTAAATACAGCAGTAACATGACGACCAGCAGTAACATGACGACCAACCCTAAATACAGCAATAACATGACGACCAACCCTAAATACAGCAGTAACATGACAACCAGCCCTAAATACAGCAGTAACATGACGACCAACCCTAAATACAGCAGTAACATCACGACCAGCCCTAAATACAGCAGTAACATGACGACCAACCCTAAATACAGCAGTAACATGACGACCAACCCTAAATACAGCAGTAACATGACGACCAGCCCTAAATACAACAGTAACATGACGACCAACCCTAAATACAGCAGTAACATGACGACCAACCCTAAATACAACAGTAACATGACGACCAACCCTAAATACAGCAGTAACATGACGACCAACCCTAAATACAGCAGTAACATGACGACCAACCCTAAATACAACAGTAACATGACGACCAGCAGTAACATGACGACCAGCCCTAAATACAACAGTAACATGACGACCAGCCCTAAATACAGCAGTAACATGACGACCAGCAGTAACATGACGACCAGCCCCAAATACAGCAGTAACATGACGACCAGCCCTAAATACAGCAGTAACATGACGACCAACCCTAAATACAGCAGTAACATGACGACCAGCCCTAAATACAGCAGTAACATGACGACCAACCCTAAATACAGCAGTAACATGACGACCAGCAGTAACATGACGACCAGCCCTAAATACAGCAGTAACATGACGACCAGCCCTAAATACAGCAGTAACATGACGACCAGCCCTAAATACAGCAGTAACATGACGACCAGCCCTAAATACAGCAGTAACATGACGACCAGCAGTAACATGACGACCAACCCTAAATACAGCAGTAACATAACGACCAGCAGTAACATGACGACCAACCCTAAATACAGCAGCAACATGACGACCAGCCCTAAATACAGCAGTAACATGACGACCAACCCTAAATACAGCAGTAACATGACGACCAACCCTAAATACAGCAGTAACATGACGACCAGCAGTAACATGACGACCAACCCTAAATACAGCAGTAACATGACAACCAGCCCTAAATACAGCAGTAACATGACGACCAACCCTAAATACAGCAGTAACATGACGACCAACCCTAAATACAGCAGTAACATCACGACCAGCCCTAAATACAACAGTAACATGACGACCAACCCTAAATACAGCAGTAACATGACGACCAACCCTAAATACAACAGTAACATGACGACCAACCCTAAATACAGCAGTAACATGACGACCAACCCTAAATACAGCAGTAACATGACGACCAGCCCTAAATACAGCAGTAACATGACGACCAACCCTAAATACAACAGTAACATGACGACCAACCCTAAATACAGCAGTAACATGACGACCAACCCTAAATACAGCAGTAACATGACGACCAGCCCTAAATACAGCAGTAACAAGACGACCAGCCCTAAATACAGCAGTAACATGACGACCAACCCTAAATACAGCAGTAACATGACGACCAACCCTAAATACAGCAGTAACATGACGACCAACCCTAAATACACAGTAAAATGACGATCAACCCTAAATACAGCAGTAACATGACGACCAGCCCTAAATACAGCAGTAGCATGACGACCAGCCCTAAATACAGCAGTAACATGACGACCAACCCTAAATACAGCAGTAACATGACGACCAGCCCTGAATACAGCAGTAACATGACGACCAACCCTGAATACAGCAGTAACATGATGACCAACCCTAAATACAGCAGTAACATGACGACCAACCCTAAATACAGCAGTAACATGATGACCAACCCTAAATACAGCAGTAACATGACGACCAGCAGTAACATGACGACCAACCCTAAAGACAGCAATAACATGACGACCAGCCCTAAATACAGCAGTAACATGATGACCAACCCTAAATACAGCAGTAACATGACGACCAGCCCTAAATACAGCAGTAACATGACGACCAACCATAGATACAGAAGTAACATGACGACCAGGCCTAGATACAGCAGTAACATGACGACCAGCCCTAAATACAGCAGTAACATGACGACCAGGCCTAAAAACAGCAGTAACATGACGACCAACCCTAAATACAGCAGTAACATGACGACCAGCAGTAACATGACGACCAACCCTAAATACAGCAGTAACATGACGACCAACCCTAAATACAGTAGTAACATGACGACCAGCAGTAACATGACGACCAACCCTAAATACAGCAGTAACATGACGACCAACCCTAAATACAGCAGTAACATGACGACCAACCCTAAATACAGCAGTAACATGACGACCAGCCCTAAAAACAGCAGTAACATGACGACCAACCCAGCAGTAAATACAGCAGTAACATGACGACCAACCCTAAATACAGCAGTAACATGACGACCAGCCCTAAAAACAGCAGTAACATGACGACCAACCCTAAATACAGCAGTAACATGACGACCAACCCTAAATACAGCAGTAACATGACGACCAGCCCTAAATACAGCAGTAACATGACGACCAGCCCTAAATACAGCAGTAACATGACGACCAGCCCTAAATACAGCAGTAACATGACGGCCAGCCCTAAAAACAGCAGTAACATGACGACCAACCCTAAATACAGCAGTAACATGACGACCAACCCTAAATACAGCAGTAACATGACGACCAACCCTAAATACAGCAGTAACATGACGACCAACCCTAAATACAGCAGTAACATGACGACCAGCAGTAACATGATGACCAACCCTAAATACAGCAGTAACATGACGACCAGCAGTAACATGACCAACCCTAAATACAGCAGTAACATGACGACCAGCCCTAAATACAGCAGTAACATGACGACCAGCAGTAACATGACGACCAACACTAAATACAGCAGTAACATGACGACCAACCCTAAATAAATCAAATCAAATTTTATTTGTCACATACACATGGTTAGCAGATGTTAATGCGAGTGTAGCAAAATGCTTGTGCTTCTAGTTCCGACAATGCAGTGATAACCAACAAGTAATCTAACTAACAATTCCAAAACTACTGTCTTATACACAGTGTAAGGGGATAAGGAACATGTACATAAGGATATATGAATGAGTGATGGTACAGAGCAGCATACAGTAGATGGTATCGAGTACAGTATATACATATGAGATGAGTGTGTAGACAAAGTAAACAAAGTGGCATAGTTAAAGTGGCTAGTGATACATGTGTTACATAAGGATGCAGTCGATGATGTAGAGTACAGTATATACATATGCATATGAGATTAATAATGTAGGGTAAGTAACATTATATAAGGTAGCATTGTTTAAAGTGGCTAGTGATATATATAGGACAGCATACAGCAGTAACATGACGACCAACCCTAAATACAGCAGTAACATGACGACCAGCAGTAACATGACGACCAGCCCTAAATACAGCAGTAACATGACGACCAACCCTAAAATACAGCAGTAACATGACGACCAACCCTAAATACAGCAGTAACATGACAGCCCTAAAAACAGCAGTAACAGCAGCCCTAAATACAGCAGTAACATGACGACCAGCCCTAAATAAAGCAGGAACATAACGACCAGCCCTGAATACAGCAGTAACATGACGACCAACCCTAAATACAGCAGTAACATGACGACCAGCAGTAACATGACGACCAACCCTAAATACAGCAGTAACTATGGTCACAATGGTGAGGACGATGAGCAGATGAGCTTCCCTGAAACGGTTTCTGACAGTTTGTGCAGAAATGATTTGGTTGGACGTACAAAACAACGTTGGAGGCAGCTTTTGGTAGAGAAATGAACATTATATTATCTTGCAACAGCTTTGGTGGGCATTCCTGCAGTCAGCATGCCTATTGCACACTCCCTCAACACATCTGTGGCATTGTGTTGTGACAAAGCTGCACATTTTAGAGTGGCTTTTTATTGTCCCCAGCACAAGGTGCACCTGTGTAATGATCATGCTGTTTAATCAGCTTCTTGATATGCTACACCCTCACGTGGATGGATTATCTTGACAAAGGTGAAATGCTCACTAACAGGATGTACACAACATTAGAGAAATAAAGCTTTTTTGCACATGGTACGTTTCTGGAATCTTTTATTTCATGAAACATGGGACCAACACTACATGTTTCGTTTATATTTTTGTTCTGTAGTGTTAGTTTTCTTTGATTAATCATCATTCATCTTCTTTTGGACTTTATTTGGTGGTTGAATAATATGGAATACATCAAAACTATGACATAACCCACGGAATCATGTCGTAACTAAACACTAAACACTAAACTGATTCTACAAAGCGTCTCAAAGTGGCAGTGCTGATCTGGGATCAGTTTATATTCTAGTAAAAGTGAATGACATGTTCTAGCACTGCCAAGCTGTTCAACACAGGTCTAGAAGTGTGTCTCTAGCTGTGCACCATAGCAGGAGGCCTGGACATAACATCAACTCAGCAAAAAAAAAGAAGTAATGGCCCTTTATCAGGACTGTCTTTCGAAGATAATTCATTAAACATCCAAATAACTTCACAGATCTTCATTGTAAAGGGTTTAAACACTGTTTACCATGCTTGTTCAATGAACCAAAAACAATTCATAAACATGCATCTGTGGAACGGTCGTTAAGACACTAACAGCCACAGACGGTAGGCAATTAAGGTCACAGTTATGAAAATTTAGGACACTAAAGAGGCCTTTCTACTGACTCTGAAAAACACCAAAAGAAAGATGCCCAGGGTCCCTGCTCATCTGCATGAATGTGCCTTAGGCATGCTGCAAGGAGGCATGAGGACTGCAGATGTGGCCAGGGCAATACATTTCAATGTCTGTACTGTGAGACACCTAAGACGGAGATAGAGGGAGACAGGACGGAAAGCTGATCGTCCTCGCAGTGGCAGACCACATGTAATAACACCTGCACATGATCGGTACATCCAAACATCACACCTGTGGAAGAGGTACAGGATGGCAACAACAACTGCCCGAGTTACACCAGGAACGCACGATCCCTCCATCAGTGCTCAGACTGTCCACAATAGGCTGAGAGAGGCTGGACTGAGGGCTTGTATGCCTGTTGTAAGGCAGGTCCTCACCAGGCATCACTGGCAACAACGTCACCTATGGGCACAAACCCACCGTTGCTGGACCAGACAGGACTGGCAAAAAGTGCTCTTCACTGACGAGTCGCGGTTTTGTCTCTCCGGGGGTCATGCTCAGATTCGCGTTTATCGTTGAAGGAATGAGCGTTACACCAAGGCCTGTACTCTGGAGAGGGATCGATTTGGAGGTGGAGAGTCCGTCATGGTCTGGGGCGGTGTGTTACAGCATCATCGGACTGAGCTTGTTGTCATTGCAGGCAATCTCAACGCTGTGCGTTACAGGGAAGACATCCTCCTCCCTCATGTGGTACCCTTCCTGCAGGCTCATCCTGACATGACCCTCCAGCATGACAATGCCACCAGCCATACTGCTCGTTCTGTGAGTGATTTCCTGCAAGACAGGAATGTCAATGTTCTGCCATGGTCCACCCAGAAATGTCTGGGAACTTGCAGGTGCCTTGGTGGAAGAGTGGGGTAACATCTCACAGCAAGAACTCACAAATCTGGTGATGTCCATGTTATTCCATCTCTGTTAGTCACCTGTGGAATTTGTTCAGTTGTTGAATCTTATGTTCATACAAATATTTACACGTTAAGTTTGCTGAAAATAAACACAGTTGACAGTGAGAGGACGTTTCTTTTTTTGTTGAGTTTACATTCACTGTAAAGCACTGTTTTGAGTTTAATCGCACCCCTATGGGCCCCGGTCAAACGTACTGCGCTATATAAGGAATATGGTGCAATTTGGGACGCAGATTTCTCATCAGTTTGATTAAAAATGGAGCCGACGGAGAGGGCTGCCTTGCTTCTAGCTCTTAGGAAACTTTATATATTTTTCTAAATGTATTATTTCTTACATTGTTAGCTCAGAAAATGTTTTGTGTTTTTACATACAACCGGGAAGAACTACTGGATATCAGAGTAGCGGTAACTCATCAGCACTAGAACCATTACGACCAGGAACTACTGGATATCAGAGCAGCGGTAACTCATCAGCACTAGAACCATTACGACCAGGAACTACTGGATATCAGAGCAGCGGTAACTCATCAGCACTAGAACCGTTACGACCAGGAACTACTGGATATCAGAGCAGCGGTAACTCATCAGCACTAGAACCATTATGACCAGGAACTACTGGATATCAGAGCAGCGGTAACTCATCAGCACTAGAACCATTACGACCAGGAACTACTGGATATCAGAGCAGCGGTAACTCATCAGCACTAGAACCATTACGACCAGGAACTACTGGATATCAGAGCAGCGGTAACTCATCAGCACTAGAACCATTACGACCAGGAACTACTGGATATCAGAGCAGCGGTAACTCATCAGCACTAGAACCGTTACGACCAGGAACTACTGGATATCAGAGCAGCGGTAACTCATCAGCACTAGAACCGTTACGACCAGGAACTACTGGATATCAGAGCAGCGGTAACTCATCAGCACTAGAACCGTTACGACCAGGAACTACTGGATATCAGAGCAGCGGTAACTCATCAGCACTAGAACCATTACGACCAGGAACTACTGGATATCAGAGCAGCGGTAACTCATCAGCACTAGAACCATTATGACCAGGAACTACTGGATATCAGAGCAGCGGTAACTCATCAGCACTAGAACCATTACGACCAGGAACTACTGGATATCAGAGCAGCGGTAACTCATCAGCACTAGAACCATTACGACCAGGAACTACTGGATATCAGAGCAGCGGTAACTCATCAGCACTAGAACCGTCATCAGGAACTAGGATACAGAGCATAACTCATCAGCACTAGAACCAGGGAACTACTGGATATCAGAGCAGCGGTAACTCATCAGCACTAGAACCATTATGACCAGGAACTACTGGATATCAGAGCAGCGGTAACTCATCAGCACTAGAACCATTACGACCAGGAACTACTGGATATCAGAGCAGCGGTAACTCATCAGCACTAGAACCATTACGACCAGGAACTACTGGATATCAGAGCAGCGGTAACTCATCAGCACTAGAACCATTACGACCAGGAACTACTGGATATCAGAGCAGCGGTAACTCATCAGCACTAGAACCATTACGACCAGGAACACAACTTTCCCGATCCTTTGTTTGCACCCCCAAGGGCAATTGAACTGATTCCAGAAGCTGACCCAAAACAAGGGCAATTGAACTGATTCCAGAAGCTGACCCAAAACAAGCCAGCGAAGGAGAGGTATTCTAGTCTGACTTAGCAGGCGCGCACACCACCCACCGCTTCTGAGTATATTACTCGTTAATGACCAAGGGCAACTGAACTGATTCCAGAAACTGACCCAAAACAAGCCGGCGAAGGAGAGGTATTCTAGTCTGACTTAGCAGGCGTGCACACCACCCACCGCTTCTGAGTATATTACTCGTTAATGACCAAGGGCAACTGAACTGATTCCAGAAACTGACCCAAAACAAGCCGGCGAAGGAGAGGTATTCTAGTCTTACTTAGCAGGCGCGCACACCACCCACCGCTTCCGAGTATATTACTCGTTAATGTTCAGTCTCTGGATAATAAAACACCCCCAAGGGCAATTGAATTATTTCCGACCCAAAACACTGGCGGAGCGGAGGTACTCGGAGTGGTCTTGTAGTCCGACTTAAGATGCGCGCACACCACCAACAACTCAGTACATTACTCGCTAATGTTTAGTACCCGGATAATAAAGTAGAGGGTTTCTTTCCAGAGAGACATCAGGGATTGTAACATACTCTGTTTCTCACGGAAACCTGGCTTTCTCGGGATATACTGAGAGAATACATGAGAAATCACCTGCTTGAAAATAAAAATGATTTCTAATTACTTCTAGGTGCCAATTATATTGTCCTGGCACTTTAAAGATTTCTTTGTGGAATTAGCTAAGATTTAGTAAATTATTCTGTTTTTTTTGGGGGGGGTACAACTGCACACCGAAGACATACATACCAGAAAATGTTTTAATTTCAAAAAAATTCCAGGAGAAATGTTGCATTATTTGAAAAAAAGTGTGCCAATATTTTAGGCAATGACTGTTTATAGACTTGAGATCATTGGCCACTTTATTAAAGTGGCTAGTGTTCCATTTATTAATGCCACTTGAATAAAGTTGACATGTGTCCATTAAGATCCAGTATACACATATGAGTTGAGTAGTCATCCATATGTTTAACTAGGCAAGTCAGTTAAGAACAAATTCTTATTGTCAATGACAGTCTGGGAACAGTGGGTTAACTGGTCTGGGAACAGTGGGGTTAACTGGTCTAGGAACAGTGGGTTAACTGGTCTAGGAACAGTGGGTTAACTGGTCTAGGAACAGTGGGTTAACTGGTCTAGGAACAGTGGGTTAACTGGTCTAGGAACAGTGGGTTAACTGGTCTAGGAACAGTGGGTTAACTGGTCTAGGAACAGTGGGTTAACTGGTCTAGGAACAGTGGGTTAACTGGTCTAGGAACAGTGGGTTAACTGGTCTAGGAACAGCGGGTTAACTGGTCTAGGAACAGCGGGTTAACTGGTCTAGGAACAGTGGGTTAACTGGTCTAGGAACAGCGGGTTAACTGGTCTAGGAACAGTGGGTTAACTGCCTTGTTCAGCGGCAGAACGACAGATTTTTACCTCGTCAGCTCGGGGATTCAAACCAGCAACCTTTCGGTTACAAGTCCAACTCTCTAAACACTAAGCTACATGTGACCAATACAATTAGATTTGATTTGAGCTCGAGTTTAAGGTCACTTGATTATTTAACATTAGATATAGATCAAAATGTTACTCAAGTCTCAATAGGAAAAGTGACCTGTTTGGATGGAAGAGGAAGTTTTGAGAAGAGATGGGTTGGAACAGAAATCAGTTCAACATCTCTACCAGATCAGTACGTACATGCAAAGGTGTAATCAGATAACACACTGCTATGACAGGCTAGAGGGAAGCACAGGGGGGGTGGGGGACAGACGGGGTGGTACTAAGACAGTAGGTGTTGAATAGCCTGGTACCAGATCTGTTAGTGCTGGGAGAGGAGATGTGTAAATGTAAATGTCTAGGAGAGGAGATGTCTAGGGGAGGAGATGTCTAGGGGAGATGTCTAGGAGACTAAATGTCTAGGAGACTAGATGTCTAGGAGGAGATGTCTAGGAGACTAAATGTCTAGGAGACTAGATGTCTAGGGGAGGAGATGTCTAGGGGAGGAGATGTCTAGGGGAGGAGATGTCTAGGGGAGGAGATGTCTAGGGGAGGAGATGTCTAGGGGAGGAGATGTCTAGGGGAGGAGATGTCTAGGAGGAGATGTCTAGGAGGAGATATCTAGGAGGAGATGTCTAGGGGAGGAGATGTCTAGAAGATGTCTAGGGGAGGAGATGTCTAGGGGAGGAGATGTCTAGAAGATGTCTAGGGGAGGAGATGTCTAGGGGAGGAGATGTCTAGGGGAGGAGATGTCTAGGGGAGGAGATGTCTAGGAGAGGAGATGTCTAGGAGAGGAGATGTCTAGGGGAGGAGATGTCTAGGGGAGGAGATGTCTAGGGGAGGAGATGTCTAGGAGAGGAGCTGTCTAGGGGAGGAGATGTCTAGAAGATGTCTAGGGGAGGAGATGTCTAGGAAGAGATGTCTAGGGGAGGAGATGTCTAGGGGAGGAGATGTCTAGGGGAGGAGATGTCTAGGGGAGGAGATGTCTAGGGGAGGAGATGTCTAGGGGAGGAGATGTCTAGGGGAGGAGATGTCTAGGGGAGGAGATGTCTAGGGGAGGAGATGTCTAGGGGAGGAGATGTCTAGGGGAGGAGATGTCTAGGGGAGGAGATGTCTAGGGGAGGAGATGTCTAGGGGAGGAGATGTCTAGGGGAGGAGATGTCTAGGGGAGGAGATGTCTAGGGGAGGAGATGTCTAGGGAGGAGATGTCTAGGGGAGGAGATGTCTAGGGGAGGAGATGTCTAGGGGAGGAGATGTCTAGGAGGAGATGTCTAGGGGAGGAGATGTCTAGGGGAGGAGATGTCTAGGGGAGGAGATGTCTAGGGGAGGAGATGTCTAGGGGAGGAGATGTCTAGAAGATGTCTAGGGGAGGAGATGTCTAGGGAGGAGATGTCTAGGAGAGGAGATGTCTAGGAGAGGAGATGTCTAGGAGAGGAGATGTCTAGGAGAGGAGATGTCTAGGGGAGGAGATGTCTAGGGGAGGAGATGTCTAGGGGAGGAGATGTCTAGGGGAGGAGATGTCTAGGGGAGGAGATGTCTAGAGGAGATGTCTAGGGAGGAGATGTCTAGGGGAGGAGATGTCTAGGGGAGGAGATGTCTAGGGGAGGAGATGTCTAGGGAGGAGATGTCTAGGGGAGGAGATGTCTAGGGGAGGAGATGTCTAGGGGAGGAGATGTCTAGGGGAGGAGATGTCTAGGGGAGGAGATGTCTAGGGAGGAGATGTCTAGGGAGGAGATGTCTAGGGAGGAGATGTCTAGGGGAGGAGATGTCTAGGGGAGGAGATGTCTAGGGGAGGAGATGTCTAGGGGAGGAGATGTCTAGGGGAGATGTCTAGGGGAGGAGATGTCTAGGGTCTAGGGAGGAGATGTCTAGGGGAGGAGATGTCTAGGGGAGGAGATGTCTAGGGGAGGAGATGTCTAGGGGAGGAGATGTCTAGGGGAGGAGATGTCTAGGGAGGAGATGTCTAGGGGAGGAGATGTCTAGGGGAGGAGATGTCTAGGGGAGGAGATGTCTAGGGGAGGAGATGTCTAGGGGAGGAGATGTCTAGGGGAGATGTCTAGGGGAGGAGATGTCTAGGGGAGGAGATGTCTAGGGGAGGAGATGTCTAGGAGATGTCTAGGAGGAGATGTCTAGGGGGAGATGTCTAGGGGAGGAGATGTCTAGGGAGGAGATGTCTAGGGAGGAGATGTCTAGGGGAGGAGATGTCTAGGGGAGGAGATGTCTAGGGGAGGAGATGTCTAGGGGAGGAGATGTCTAGGGGAGGAGATGTCTAGGGGAGGAGATGTCTAGGAGGAGATGTCTAGGAGGGGAGATGTCTAGGAGGAGATGTCTAGGAGGAGATGTCTAGGAGGGAGATGTCTAGGAGGAGATGTCTAGGAGGGAGATGTCTAGGAGGGAGATGTCTAGGAGGAGATGTCTAGGGGAGGAGATGTCTAGGAGGAGATGTCTAGGAGGAGATGTCTAGGGGGAGATGTCTAGGGGAGGAGATGTCTAGGGGAGGAGATGTCTAGGGGAGGAGATGTCTAGGGGAGGAGATGTCTAGGGGAGGAGATGTCTAGGGGAGGAGATGTCTAGGGGAGGAGATGTCTAGGGGAGGAGATGTCTAGGGGAGGAGATGTCTAGGGGAGGAGATGTCTAGGGGAGGAGATGTCTAGGAGGAGATGTCTAGGAGGAGATGTCTAGGAGGAGATGTCTAGGAGGAGATGTCTAGGAGGAGATGTCTAGGAGGAGATGTCTAGGAGGAGATGTCTAGGAGGAGATGTCTAGGGGAGGAGATGTCTAGGGGAGGAGATGTCTAGGGGAGGAGATGTCTAGGGGAGGAGATGTCTAGGAGAGGAGATGTCTAGGAGAGGAGATGTCTAGGGGAGGAGATGTCTAGGGGAGGAGATGTCTAGGGGAGGAGATGTCTAGGGGAGGAGATGTCTAGGGGAGGAGATGTCTAGGGGAGGAGATGTCTAGGGGAGGAGATGTCTAGGGGAGGAGATGTCTAGGAGGAGATGTCTAGGAGGAGATGTCTAGGAGGAGATGTCTAGGGGAGGAGATGTCTAGGGGAGGAGATGTCTAGGGGAGGAGATGTCTAGGAGATGTCTAGGGGAGGAGATGTCTAGGAGGGGAGATGTCTAGGGGAGGAGATGTCTAGGGGAGGAGATGTCTAGGGGAGGAGATGTCTAGGGGAGGAGATGTCTAGGGGAGGAGATGTCTAGGGGAGGAGATGTCTAGGGGAGGAGATGTCTAGGGGAGGAGATGTCTAGGGGAGGAGATGTCTAGGGGAGGAGATGTCTAGAAGATGTCTAGGGGGAGATGTCTAGGAGGAGATGTCTAGGGGAGGAGATGTCTAGCAGATGTCTAGGGGAGGAGATGTCTAGGAGGGGAGATGTCTAGGAGGGGAGATGTCTAGGAGGGGAGATGTCTAGGGGAGGAGATGTCTAGGGGAGGAGATGTCTAGGGGAGGAGATGTCTAGGAGGAGATGTCTAGGAGGAGATGTCTAGGAGGAGATGTCTAGGGGAGGAGATGTCTAGGGGAGGAGATGTCTAGGGGAGGAGATGTCTAGGGGAGGAGATGTCTAGGGGAGGAGATGTCTAGGGGAGGAGATGTCTAGGGGAGGAGATGTCTAGGGGAGGAGATGTCTAGGGGAGGAGATGTCTAGGGGAGGAGACACCACATCATGTACTTGTGCTTAATCCAGTGACATCACTGCTAGGTGGTAAAACATATTCAGGTAACACCATCCACCGACTCTGTACTGTTGGTTCAGAACAGAACCTGTCTTCTGACCCGTAATCTCAACTACAGACAGATGGGAGAGCAGATCCACACAGTATCTCTCCTGACCCGACACAGTATCTCTCCTGACCTCAGTCATTGGTAACATTTAATATGAGCCGACACAGTATCTTTCCTGACCCGACACAGTATCTCTCCTGACCCGACACAGTATCTCTCCTGACCCGACACAGTATCTCTCCTGACCCGACACAGTATCTCTCCTGACCCGACACAGTATCTCTCCTGACCCGACACAGTATCTCTCCTGACCTCAGTCATTGGTAACATTTTATACATTACAATATCCTAAATACATCAAATGACCTAGGATGAAATGAAACCCTGGTCATTTAAACATGTTTTATTCAGGTTGAGCAGTAAAGGACTGTGGATTTTTGTCCACAACATATGTTGTAAAACGTTGAGAGTTAAAAAAAAAGACAAAAATACAAGTGTAGCTTTGAAATGTTTAGCTAGGCTAGATTCTGGATCCCCAACAAAAGGCCTTATAGCCGCGGGAGGAAGGGACTGCAGGGGGAGGAAGGGACTGCAGGGGGAGGAAGGGACTGCAGGGGGAGGAAGGAACTGCAGGGGGAGGAAGGGACTGCAGGGGGAGGAAGGAACTGCAGGGGGAGGAAGGGACTGCAGGGGAGGAAGGGACTGCAGGGGGAGGAAGGGACTGCAGGGGGAGGAAGGGACTGCAGGGGGAGGAAGGGACTGCAGGGGGAGGAAGGGACTGCAGGGGGAGGAAGGGACTGCAGGGGAGGAAGGGACTGCAGGGGAGGAAGGGACTGCAGGGGGAGGAAGGGACTGCAGGGGAGGAAGGGACTGCAGAGGGAGGAAGGGACTGCAGGGGGAGGAAGGGACTGCAGGGGGAGGAAGGGACTGCAGGGGGAGGAAGGGACTGCAGCGGGAGGAAGGGACTGCAGGGGGAGGAAGGGACTGCAGGGGGAGGAAGGGACTGCAGGGGGAGGAAGGGACTGCAGGGGGAGGAAGGGACTGCAGGGGGAGGAAGGAACTGCAGGGGGAGGAAGGAACTGCAGGGGGAGGAAGAAACTGCAGGGGGAGGAAGGGACTGCAGGGGGAGGAAGGGACTGGGGGAGGAAGGAACTGCAGGGGGAGGAAGGGACTGCAGGGGAGGAAGAAACTGCAGGGGGAGGAAGGAACTGCAGGGGGAGGAAGGGACTGCAGGGGGAGGAAGGAACTGCAGGGGAGGAAGGGACTGCAGGGGGAGGAAGGGACTGCAGGGGGAGGAAGGAACTGCAGGGGGAGGAAGGGACTGCAGGGGGAGGAAGAAACTGCAGGGGGAGGAAGGGACTGCAGGGGGAGGAAGAAACTGCAGGGGGAGGAAGGAACTGCAGGGGGAGGAAGGAACTGCAGGGGGAGGAAGGGACTGCAGGGGGAGGAAGGGACTGCAGGGGGAGGAAGGGACTGCAGGGGGAGGAAGGGACTGCAGGGGGAGGAAGGGACTGCAGGGGGAGGAAGGGACTGCAGGGGGAGGAAGGGACTGCAGGGGGAGGAAGGGACTGCAGGGGGAGGAAGGAACTGCAGGGGGAGGAAGGAACTGCAGCATCCGCTGATAAATCTACAATATATGTATATTTATTTAACTAGGTCTTTATTATTAATCACTTGGCAGCCCCCCTGTCGACTGCACCCCCCAATACAAAACATTGCTCGCTGGTGACTGGTCGTTATTGGGTATGTTTGGGTTGAATAAAAAAACATCACATTTTAAAAAATAAAACTATATATATATTATTCACAACTAAACGTATACTGGAAAAAATATTAAAAAGCAACATGCAACCATTTCAAAGATTTTACTGAGTTACAGTTTATGAGAAAATCAAGCAAATTGGAAAAATATTAATGAGGCCCTAATCTATGGATTTCACATGATTTGGCCGGAGCGGGCCGGGGCACAGGGTGGAGACACCGGATGTGGGCTACGGGCCGGGGCACAGGGTGAAGACACCGGATGTGGGCTACGGGCCGGGGCACAGGGTGAAGACACCGGATGTGGGCTACGGGCCGGGGCACAGGGTGGAGACACTGGATGTGGGCTACGGGCCGGGGCACAGGGTGGAGAGACTGGATGTGGGCTACGGGCCGGGGCACAGGGTGGAGACACTGGATGTGGGCTACGGGCCGGGGCACAGGGTGGAGACACCGGTTGTGGGCTACGGGCCGGGGCACAGGGTGGAGACACTGGATGTGGGCTACGGGCCGGGGCACAGGGTGGAGACACCGGTTGTGGGCTACGGGCCGGGGCACAGGGTGGAGACACCGGATGTGGGCTACGGGCTGGGGCACAGCCATGGGTGGAGACACCGGATGTGGGCTACGGGCCGGGGCACAGGGTGGAGACACCGGTTGTGGGCTACGGGCCGGGGCACAGGGTGGTGACACCGGTTGTGGGCTACGGGCCGGGGCACAGGGTGGAGACACCGGTTGTGGGCTACGGGCCGGGGCACAGGGTGGAGACACCGGTTGTGGGCTACGGGCCGGGGCACAGGGTGGAGACACCGGTTGTGGGCTACAAGTGTGGTTACACCCGAAAACTACATTGGAGGTGGATTTGGTAGCAACTACCTTACAACGGCTCTGGTGGACATTCCTGCAGTCAGCATGCCATGCTCCCTTAAAACTTCAGACATCTGTGGCATTGTGTTGTTTGACAAAACTGCACATTTTAGAGTGACCTTTTATTGTCCCCAGCACAAGGTGCACCTGTGTAAGGCCATGCTTCTTGATATGCCGCCCCGTCAGGTGGTTAGATTATCTTGGCAACGAAATGCTCACTAACAGGGATGTGCACCAACATTGAGAGAAATAAGCATTTTGTGCGAACGGAATATTTTTAGGGGATCTTTTATTTCAGCTCATCAACACTTTACATGTTGCGTTTATACTTTTGTTCAGTATAGATTTAGTAGATGGCATAATGACCTAGAAGACCTAAACACATGATCCACCGACAGGTCTGACAGAATCCAGAATGTTCTTTTCCCTCCTCTCTCCACTTCTTCTTCTCTCTCATCCTCCCCTTCTTCTTGCACACAGCTCCTGGCACATAAGTAGTCCTAGCGATGTGAAGTCTCTGTGAGTGTATGCACTGTTTGTTTCCCTCTGTGTGTGAGTGTGTTTAAGAGTGTGTGATCAAGAGGCAGCCAGGGCCTTAACTAGGTAGAGCTTGTCTCCCTGCTCGCTGGTGAAGATGGGAGCCTTCTTGTAGTGATCCACCAAGTCCTCCAGAGAACTGAACTTCCTCTGGCCAATGCAGTACAAACCATCCTTCAACTGAACCTTGAAATGCTTGTTCTTCCCCTGGGCCTTCAGAGAGATGGAGAAATCATTGGGCTGGAGAGAGAGAGGGAGACCGAGACAGAGAAAGGTCAATACAAGCTGTACACTGAGCAGACAGTAAACACTATTAATCTCATGACAGATTCTACTACTTGTGACTGCAGGGCATTTTCATCTAAAAAAGGACCAATGAGCACCGACAGTTAAGTTGAATTAGTCGTATGGTCCAATGAAATGCTAACAGGTTCCTCCTCGGCAAGGCAGGGCTGAGACAAGGCTGAGAGCTACGCCACCGTTTATAACTACAAGTATAATATAAGAAATCAATGATGTCCAGCCCAAGGCTCCAGCAGTGCATTTGGTTTGTTAACTTGCTAGCCAAGTGGCTAGATGTCAAGATAAAGCTCATTGGTTACAAATAAATATATATACATATATATATATATATATATACTACCGTTCAAAAGTTTGGGGTCACTTAGAAATGTCCTTGTTTTTGAAAGAAAAGCACATTTTTTGGTCCATTAAAATAACATCAAATTGATCAGAAATACAGTGTAGACATTGTTAATGTTGTAAATGACTGTTGTAGCTGGAAACGGCTGATTGTTAATGGAATATCTACATAGTTGTACAGAGGCCCATTATCAGCAACCATCACTCCTGTGTTCCAATGGCACGTTCTGTTAGCTAATCCAAGTTTATCATTTTAAAAGGCTGATTGATCATTAGAAAACCCTTTTGAAATGATGCTAGCACAGCTGAAAACTGTTGTCCTGATTAAAGAAGCAATAAAACTGGCCTTCTTTAGACTAGTTGAGTATCTGGAGCATAAGCCTTTGTGGGTTTGATTACAGGCTCAAACTGGCCAGAAACAAAGACCTTTCTTCTGAAACTCGTCAGTCTATTCCTGTTCTGAGAAATGAAGGTTATTCCATGTGAGAAATTGTCAAGAAACTGAACATCTCATCCACCAACGCTGTGTACTACTCCCTTCACAGAACAGCGCAAACTGGCTCTAACCAGAATAGAAAGAGGAGTGGGAGGCCCCGGTGCACAACTGAGCAAGAGGACAAGTACATTAGAGTGTCTAGTTTGAGAAGCAGATGCCTCACAAGTCCTCAACTGGCAGCGTCATTAAATAGGCACCGCAAAACACTAGTCTCAACGTCAACAGTGAAGACGAAGGCGACTCTGAGATGCTGTCCTTCTCGGCAGAGTTGCAAAGAAAAAGACAAATCTCTTTCCAGGATACCACCTTTCCAACACGTAAGTTTGTCAAATTTCTGCCCCGGTAGAGCTGCTCCGGAAACTTATAATAATATATAATATATGCCATTTAGCAGACGCTTTTATCCAAAGCGACTTACAGTCATGTGTGCATACATTCTACGTATGGGCGGTCCCGGGGATCGAACCCACTACCCTGGCGTGGTCCCGGGGATCGAACCCACTACCCTGGGTGGTCCCGGGGATCGAACCCACTACCCTGGCGTTACAAGCGCCATGCTCTACCAACTGAGCTACAGAAGGACCAACTTCTAGAAGCAACAACGGATCAACAGCAAAATAGTATATAAATATAATATAATATAATATAATAATATATATAATAAACAAGCTCACAGAACAGGATTGCCGAGTGCTGAAGTAAAAAATAATATGTCCTCCGTAGCAACACTCACTACTCACTTCCAAACTGCCTCTTCATGAAATGGGTTTCCATGGCCACGCAGCCGCACACAAGCCTAAGATCACCAATGTCAAGCGTTGGGTGTACAGATCGCCGCCATTGGACTCTGGAGCAGTGGAAAAGCGTTCTCTGGAGTGACGAATCACACTTCACCGTCTGGCAGTCTGACTGACTAATCTGGGTTTGGCCGATGCCAGGAGAACTCTATCCGCCCCAATGCACAGTGCCAACTGTAAAGTTTGGTGGAGGAGGAATAATGGTCTGGGGCTGTTTTTCATGGTTTGGACAAGGTCTTTTAGTCCCAGTGAAGGAAAATCAACGCTACAGCATACAATGAAATTCTAGATGATTCTGTGCTTCCAACTGTGTGGCAACAGTTTGGGGAAGGACCTTTCCTGTTTCAGCATGACAACGCCCCCTTGCACAGAGCGAGGTCCATACAGAAATGGTTTGTTGAGATTGGTGTAGAATAAGTTGACTGGCCTGCTCAGAGTCCTGACCTCAACCAAATCGAACACCTTTGGGATGAATTAGAATGCCGACTGCGAGTAAGGCCTAATCAGGCCTCATTAATGCTCGTGTCTGAATGGAAGCAAGTCCCACAGCAATGTTCCAACATCTAGTGGAAAGCCTTCCCAGAAGAGTGGAGGCTGTTATAGCAGCAAAGGGGGGGACCAACTCCATATTAAAGCCTTCCCAGAAGAGTGGAGGCTGTTATAGCAGCAAAGGGGGGGACCAACTCCATATTAAAGCCTTCCCAGTAGAGTGGAGGCTGATATAGGGGGGACCAACTCCATATTAATGACTTCCCAGAAGATTGGAGGCTGTTATAGCAGCAAAGAGGGGACCAACTCCATATTAAAGCCTTCCCAGTAGAGTGGCTGGAGGCTGATATAGGGGGGACCAACTCCATATTAATGACTTCCCAGAAGACTGGAGGCTGTTATAGCAGCAAAGGGGGGACCAACTCTATATTAAAGCCTTCCCAGAAGAGTGGAGGCTGTTATAGCAGCAAAGAGGGGACCAACTCCATATTAAAGCCTTCCCAGTAGAGTGGAGGCTGATATAGGGGGGACCAACTCCATATTAAAGCCTTCCCAGTAGAGTGGAGGCTGATATAGACCACCGCCTGTATAGACTGTATAGACCACCGCCTGTATAGACCACCGCCTGTATAGACCACCGCCTGTATAGACTGTATAGACTACCGCCTGTATAGACCACCGCCTGTATAGACTGTATAGACTACCGCCTGTATAAACCACCGCCTGTATAGACCACCGCCTGTATAGACTGTATAGACCACCGCCTGTATAGACCACCGCCTGTATAGACCACCGCCTGTATAGACCACCGCCTGTATAGACCACTGCCTGTATAGACCACCGCCTGTATAGACTGTATAGACTACCGCCTGTATAGACCACCGCCTGTATAGACTGTATAGACTACCGCCTGTATAAACCACCGCCTGTATAGACCACCGCCTGTATAGACTGTATAGACTACCGCCTGTATAAACTACCGCCTGTATAGACTGTATAGACTACCGCCTGTATAGACCACTGCCTGTATAGACCACCGCCTGTATAGACTGTATAGACTACCGCCTGTATAGACTGTATAGACCACCGCCTGTATAGACTGTATAGACCACCGCCTGTATAGACTGTATAGACCACCGCCTGTATAGACCACCGCCTGTATAGACCACCGCCTGTATAGACTGTATAGACCACCCCCTGTATAGACCACCCCTGTCTAGACTGTATAGACCACCCCCTGTATAGACTGTATAGACCACCGCCTGTATAGACCACCGCCTGTATAGACCACCCCTGTATAGACCACCCCCTGTATAGACCACCCCCTGTATAGACCACCGCCTGTATAGACTGTATAGACCACCGCCTGTATAGACCACCGCCTGTATAGACCACCGCCTGTATAGACCACCGCCTGTATAGACCACCGCCTGTCTAGACTGTATAGACCACCGCCTGTATAGACCACCGCCTGTCTAGACCACCGCCTGTATAAACCACCGCCTGTATAGACCACCGCCTGTATAGACCACCGCCTGTCTAGACTGTATAGACCACCGCCTGTATAGACTGTATAGACCACCGCCTGTATAGACCACCGCCTGTATAGACTGTATAGACCACCCCCTGTATAGACCACCGCCTGTCTAGACTGTATAGACCACCCCCTGTATAGACTGTATAGACCACCGCCTGTATAGACCACCGCCTGTATAGACCACCCCCTGTATAGACCACCGCCTGTATAGACTGTATAGACCACCGCCTGTATAGACCACCGCCTGTATAGACCACCGACTGTATAGACTGTATAGACCACCGCCTGTATAGACCACCGCCTGTATAGACCACCGCCTGTCTAGACCACCGCCTGTCTAGACCACCGCCTGTCTAGACCACCGCCTGTCTAGACCACCGCCTGTCTAGACCACCGCCTGTATAGACCACCGCCTGTATAGACTGTATAGACCACCGCCTGTATAGACCACCGCCTGTATAGACCACCGCCTGTATAGACCACCGCCTGTATAGACCACCGCCTGTATAGACCACCGCCTGTATAGACCACCGCCTGTATAGACTGTATAGACTACCGCCTGTATAAACCACCGCCTGTATAGACTGTATAGACTACCGCCTGTATAGACTGTATAGACCACCGCCTGTATAGACCACCGCCTGTATAGACTGTATAGACTACCGCCTGTATAGACTGTATAGACCACCGCCTGTATAGACTGTATAGACCACCGCCTGTATAGACTGTATAGACCACCGCCTGTATAGACTGTATAGACCACCGCCTGTATAGACCACCCCCTGTATAGACTGTATAAACCACCGCCTGTATAGACCACCCCCTGTATAGACTGTATAAACCACCGCCTGTATAGACCACCCCCTGTATAGACTGTATAAACCACCGCCTGTATAGACTGTATAAACCACCGCCTGTATAGACCACCGCCTGTATAGACCACCGCCTGTATAGACCACCGCCTGTATAGACCACCGCCTGTATAGACCACCGCCTGTATAGACCACCGCCTGTATAGACCACCGCCTGTATAAACCACCGCCTGTATAGACCACCGCCTGTATAGACCACCGCCTGTATAGACCACCGCCTGTATAGACCACCGCCTGTATAGACCACCGCCTGTATAGACCACCGCCTGTATAGACCACCGCCTGTATAGACCACCGCCTGTATAGACTGTATAGACTACCGCCTGTATAAACCACCGCCTGTATAGACTGTATAGACTACCGCCTGTATAAACCACCGCCTGTATAGACTGTATAGACCACCGCCTGTATAGACCACCGCCTGTATAGACCACCGCCTGTATAGACTGTATAGACTACCGCCTGTATAGACTGTATAGACCACCGCCTGTATAGACTGTATAGACCACCGCCTGCATAGACTGTATAGACCACCGCCTGTATAGACTGTATAGACCACCGCCTGTATAGACCACCCCCTGTATAGACTGTATAAACCACCGCCTGTATAGACCACCCCCTGTATAGACTGTATAAACCACCGCCTGTATAGACCACCCCCTGTATAGACTGTATAAACCACCGCCTGTATAGACCACCCCCTGTATAGACTGTATAAACCACCGCCTGTATAGACCACCCCCTGTATAGACCACCGCCTGTATAGACTGTATAGACCACCCCCTGTATAGACTGTATAGACCACCGCCTGTATAGACCACCCCCTGTATAGACCACCGCCTGTATAGACTGTATAGACCACCGCCTGTATAGACCACCGCCTGTATAGACCACCGACTGTATAGACTGTATAGACCACCGCCTGTATAGACCACCGCCTGTATAGACCACCCCCTGTATAGACCACCGCCTGTCTAGACCACCGCCTGTCTAGACCACCGCCTGTCTAGACCACCGCCTGTATAGACTGTATAGACCACCGCCTGTATAGACCACCGCCTGTATAGACCACCGCCTGTATAGACCACCGCCTGTATAGACCACCGCCTGTATAGACCACCGCCTGTCTAGACTGTATAGACCACCGCCTGTATAGACCACCGCCTGTATAGACTACAGACCACCGGCTGTACAGACCACCGCCTGTACAGACCACCGCCTATACAGACCACCGCCTGTACAGACCACCGCCTGTATAGACTGTATAGACCACCCCTTGTATAGACTGTATAGACCACCCCCTGTATAGACTGTATAGACCACCCCTGTATAGACTGTATAGACCACCCCCTGTATAGACTGTATAGACCACCCCTGTATAGACTGTATAGACCACCCCTGTATAGACCACCCCTGTATAGACTGTATAGACCACCCCTGTATAGACCACCCCCCCTGTATAGACTGTATAGACCACCCCTGTATAGACTGTATAGACCACCCCCTGTATAGACTGTATAGACCACCCCTGTATAGACTGTATAGACCACCCCTGTATAGACTGTATAGACCACCCCTGTATAGACTGTATAGACCACCCCTGTATAGACTGTATAGACCACCCCCTGTATAGACCACCCCCTGTATAGATCACCCCCTGTATAGACCACCCCCTGTATAGACTGTATAGACCACCCCCTGTATAGACTGTATAGACCACCCCCTGTATAGACTGTATAGACCACCCCCTGTATAGACTGTATAGACCACCCCCTGTATAGACCACCGCCTGTATAGACTGTACAGACCACCCCCTGTATAGACCACCCCCTGTATAGACTGTATAGACCACCCCCTGTATAGACTGTATAGACCACCCCCTGTATAGACTGTATAGACCACCCCCTGTATAGACTGTATAGACCACCCCCTGTACAGACTGTATAGACCACCCCTGTACAGACTGTATAGACCACCCCTGTACAGACTGTATAGACCACCCCCTGTACAGACTGTATAGACCACCCCCTGTACAGACTGTATAGACCACCCCCTGTATAGACTGTATAGACCACCCCCTGTACAGACTGTATAGACCACCCCTGTATAGACTGTATAGACCACCCCCTGTATAGACTGTATAGACCACCCCCTGTATAGACCACCACCTGTATAGACTGTATAGACCACCCTCTGTATAGACTACCCCCTGTATAGACCACCACCTGTATAGACTGTATAGACCACCCCCTGTATAGACCACCCCTGTATAGACTGTATAGACCACCCCCTGTATAGACTGTATAGACCACCCCCTGTATAGACTGTATAGACCACCCCTGTATAGACCACCCCTGTATAGACCACCCCTGTATAGACCACCCCTGTATAGACCACCCCTGTATAGACCACCCCTGTATAGACCACCCCTGTATAGACCACCCCTGTATAGACCACCCCTGTATAGACTGTATAGACCACCCCCTGTATAGACTGTATAGACCACCCCCTGTACAGACTGTATAGACCACCCCTGTACAGACTGTATAGACCACCCCTGTACAGACTGTATAGACCACCCCCTGTACAGACTGTATAGACCACCCCCTGTACAGACTGTATAGACCACCCCCTGTATAGACCACCCCCTGTATAGACTGTATAGACCACCCCCTGTACAGACTGTATAGACCACCGCGTGGCCGTTGTGGTGGTGAGAGAGAAACATACCTCTATCTCCCACAGAACTAGAATGAATGAGATTCACTTTCTCTGCTCTGACAGATATGAGCAACACATCTCTCCAGCTTTGCACCTCATCTATTTCCTCATATAATCATAGACCGGAGGAGGGCATCATCGTTAGTAAGAATTTGTTCTGAACTGACATGCCTAGTTAAATAAAAGGTTAAATGCGAGAGGTTCTGCAATCACCCCTGATAACCTGAAATAACTTGGCCAAAATGATAGAATTACATTTGTCTGTTCAGAAAGAAATTAAATCATTGAAAATACTAAACCATGAGTAGACCTGTAGTTTAGCGACAGAGGATCAATAGCTTCTTTAAAATCAATAGACTAGCTGTGGATTGTGTGTAGCCCAATCACAAGACATTTAAAAAAAATGTTTTTATTTAACGAGGCAAGTCAGTTAAGAACAAATTCTTATTTTCAATGACGGCCTAGGAACAGTGAGATAACTGCCTTGTTCAGGGGCAGGAGGACAGATTTTTACCTCGTCAGCTCGGGGTTTTGATCTTGCAACCTTCGGATACTGGCCCAATGCTCTAACCACTAGGCTACCCTGCCGCCCCTACACTCTAACCACTAATGCTCTAACCACTAGGCTACCTGCCTCCTTAACCACTGGCTACCAATGCCCCTCACTCTAACCACTAGGCTACCTGCCGCCCCTTCTAACCACTGGCTACCTGCAATCTCTAACCAACCACTAGGCTACCTGCCGCCCCTACACTCCAACCACTAGGCTACCTGCCGCCCCTACACTCCAACCACTAGGCTACCTGCCGCCCCTACACGCTAACCACTAGGCTACCTGCCGCCCCTACACGCTAACCACTAGGCTACCTGCCGCCCCTACACTCTAACCACTAGGCTACCTGCCGCCCCTACACTCTAACCACTAGGCTACCTGCCGCCCCTACACTCTAACCACTAGGCTACCTGCCGCCCCTACACTCTAACCACTAGGCTACCTGCCGCCCCTACACTCTAACCACTAGGCTACCTGCCGCCCCTACACTCTAACCACTAGGCTACCTGCCGCCCCTACACTCTAACCACTAGGCTACCTGCCGCCCCTACACTCTAACCACTAGGCTACCTGCCGCCCCTACACTCTAACCACTAGGCTACCTGCCGCCCCTACACTCTAACCACTAGGCTACCTGCCGCCCCTACACTCTAACCACTAGGCTACCTGCCGCCCCTACACTCTAACCACTAGGCTACCTGCCATCTCTACACTCTAACCACTAGGCTACCTGCCGCCCCTACACTCTAACCATTAGGCTACCTGCCACCCCTACACTCTAACCATTAGGCTACCTGCCGCCCCTACACTCTAACCATTAGGCTACCTGCCTCCTCTACACTCTAACCATTAGGCTACCTGCCGCCCCTACACTCTAACCATTAGGCTACCTGCCGCCTCTACACTCTAACCATTAGGCTACCTGCCGCCCCTACACTCTAACCACTAGGCTACCTGCCGCCCCTACACTCTAACCATTTACATTTACATTTAAGTCATTTAGCAGACGCTCTTATCCAGAGCTACCTGCCATCTCTACACTCTAACCACTAGGCTACCTGCCGCCCCTACACTCTAACCACTAGGCTACCTGCCATCTCTACACTCTAACCACTAGGCTACCTGCCGCCCCTACACTCTAACCATTAGGCTACCTGCCGCCTCTACACTCTAACCACTAGGCTACCTGCCATCTCTACACTCTAACCACTAGGCTACCTGCCGCCCCTACACTCTAACCATTAGGCTACCTGCCGCCCCTACACTCTAACCACTAGGCTACCTGCCGCCTCTACACTCTAACCATTAGGCTACCTGCCGCCCCTACACTCTAACCACTAGGCTACCTGCCATCTCTACACTCTAACCACTAGGCTACCTGCCGCCCCTACACTCTAACCACTAGGCTACCTGCCATCTCTACACTCTAACCACTAGGCTACCTGCCATCTCTACACTCTAACCACTAGGCTACCTGCCGCCCCTACACTCTAACCACTAGGCTACCTGCCATCTCTACACTCTAACCACTAGGCTACCTGCCGCCCCTACACTCTAACCATTAGGCTACCTGCTGCCCCCCATGCCTAAAATCGGGAAGGGCACCAAATGTGTCAGTGAACAGCATGCAGACAAGGCAGGCTTTTAGCAAGATTTCAAATACAATCACAGGTTGGAAAGCAAATGGTTCCTGCTGAAAAGAAAAGCCTAGTTTGACTGCAGGCTGCCATGTCATCAACTTCCAAATGGGCCTATTGAGGAAACAGCATTGTTTCACTAAGTAAAACAAGAGACAGGCTTTTGGCACGAGGGCATTGACCATCGCCAGTCAGTGAGGCGAGATGCATATCAGTGGTTGAGTCAGTGAAACTGGAATGCTTCTTTAGGACTATAATTTCTCCTCATATATTGTACAATATGTCTCCTCCACACACCCTGGGCCTTGGCTATTGATGGAATCAAGACAAGGTCGTTTTTATTGATCTCAGATTCTCAGTGTCAAAATAAAGACACCTTGGTCTCAGCATGGACTCCCTGTCTAAATAAAGACACCTTGGTCTCAGCATTGACTCCCTGTCTAAATAAAGACAGCTTGGTCTCAGCATTGACTCCCTGTCTAAATAAAGACAGCTTGGTCTCAGCATTGACTCCCTGTCTAAATAAAGACACCTTGGTCTCAGCATTGACTCCCTGGTCTCAGCATTGACTCCCTGTCTAAATAAAATACATTGAAAATAAGAATTTGTTCTTAACTGACTTGCCTATTTAAATAAAGATCAAATTAAAAAATAAATTATATGAAGGTCAGGACACACCGATGACCTAGACTCTGATGAGGAAGTCTCCCTAACTTATAAACATCTAAAACCCTGGGCTGTACAGCGCTCTACAGACGGCTGTATAGATGGAGTTATAGATAGCAGTCAGGACTCACCGATGACCTAGTTTCTGATGAGGAAGTCTCCCTAACTTATAAACATCTAAAACCCTGTGCTATATTTGAAGGTCAGAACTCACCGATGACCTAGACTCTGATGAGGAAGTCTCCCTAACTTATAAACATCTAAAACCCTGGGCTGTACAGCTCTCTACAGACGGCTGTATAGATGGAGTTATAGATAGCAGTCAGGACTCACCGATGACCTAGTCTCTGATGAGGAAGTCTCCCTAACTTATAAACGTCAGAACTCACCGATGACCTAGTCTCTGATGAGGAAGTCTCCCTAACTTATAAACATCTAAAACCCTGGGCTGTACAGCTCTCTACAGACGGCTGTATAGATGGAGTTGTATAGATGGAGTTATAGATAGCAGTCAGGACTCACCGATGACTCAGAGTCTCTGATGAGGAAGTCTCCCTCCACTCCTCTCTGGTTGAGAGCCACCTCTGCCTGATGACGCGTCACCTTGCCATAGTACCATGGCTTCCCAGCAAACCGCCCCACCGTGGCCGGAGAGATGTAGTCACAGTCGGGCGTGGGAGGCCCCGCGGGGCCCGGTGAGGCATTCTGGGTAGTAGAGTCCTGCTGGGGAGGCAGCACATTGACGTAGTTCTTAGGCACTAGTCCCAGCTGTCCATCTGCTTTACGGCACTTCCACCACTCAGGGTCGTTGTCTGGTTTCTCTACCACCTCCATCACCTCTCCTTTCTCAAAGTTCAGCTCTTCGTCGTTCCCCGAGCTGAAAGGGTACAGCGCCTGCACCGTGTGGAGTCTCCGGTTCCCGTTAGACACACTGTGAACCACTGCTGCTAGCTTCTCAGTCAGTGACCCTATTGGGTCCCCCAAACTGTCGCCCCCTCCTCCCCCCGCTGTCCCATCTGCGTCCTCCGTCACGTAGTTGGAAGGGAACCATCCGGAACACCCCTGGTACCCCCCACGCCACCAGCCATCGCTACACTTCTCCATGACGATGACGCGTGTACCCTTAACCAATGAGAGCTCGTCCTCACGCTCGGCGGTGTAGCTGAACTTGACGAGCGCCGGCAGGTTGAGGTCGTAAAGGCGCTCGCCGTTGTCGGAGCACGTGTCGGCGTCGGCGTTCGAGGCCGTGTCGCGCATCCCCGTTTTCCGCTTCACCTTCCCGATGCCTGTTGGGAAACACCAGGAGAGGTTGTCATAGTTACTGAGAGGTTATTCAGACAGTTATATTATGGTCTGTTAGGACAGGGAGCGATGCACCATGAGATCTTATAGAAAGGGTGAAACTTGTATGTGTGATCATAGCTAAATATAATAATATATGCCATTTAAGAAGACCCTTTTATCCAAAGTGACTTGGGGTGGCCCAAGTGGGAAACAAACCCACAATCCTGCCGTTGCAAACACTCTACCAAGTGAGCCCCACATGAACACAGTAGTAAATACATACTACCATCATCACCAGCAATGGAGGAAAAACTACCCAATTGTCATACTTGAGTAAACGTAAAGATAACTTAATAGAAAACGACTGAAGTAAAAGTGAGTCACCCAGTAAAAAAATATTTGAATAAAAGTCCAAAAGTTTGGTTTTAAATATACGTAAGTATCAAAAATAAATGTAATTCCCCAAATATACTTAAGAATCAAAAGTGAAAGTTGATAGACTGAAAAAAATATATGAAATTTGAAATCAAAGACTTGAGTGGCTGGAGTCTGACATTTTCTAGTGACTTCCTTTGACACCGCCTGGTATAGAGGTGATGCAGCTGCATACATTTTCTAGCGCCTTCCTTTGACACCGCCTGGTATAGAGGTGATGCAGCTGTAGACATTTTCTAGGGCCTTCCTTTGACACCGCCTGGCATAGAGATGATGCAGCTGTAGACATTTTCTAGTGACTTCCTTTGACACCGCCTGGTATAGAGGTGATGCAGCTGTAGACATTTTCTAGTGCCTTCCTTTGACACCGCCTGGCATAGAGATGATGCAGCTGTAGACATTTTCTAGTGACTTCCTTTGACACTGCCTGGTATAGAGGTGATGCAGCTGTAGACATTTTCTAGGGCCTTCCTTTGACACCGCCTGGCATAGAGGTGATGCAGCTGTAGACATATTCTAGTGACTTCCTTTGACACCGCCTGGTATAGAGGTGATGCAGCTGTAGACATTTTCTAGTGACTTCCTTTGACACCGCCTGGTATAGAGGTGATGCAGCTGTAGACATTTTCTAGTGACTTCCTTTGACACCGCCTGGTATAGAGGTGATGCAGCTGTAGACATTTTCTAGTGACTTCCTTTGACACCGCCTGGTATAGAGGTGATGCAGCTGTAGACATTTTCTAGGGCCTTCCTTTGACACCGCCTGGTATAGAGGTGATGCAGCTGTAGACATTTTCTAGGGCCTTCCTTTGACACCGCCTGGCATAGAGATGATGCAGCTGTAGACTGAGGAGCCTTCTGAGGGGAAGAGTCATTGTTGTGCCCTCTTCTCGGCTATGTTGGTGGTTGTGGACCATGATAGATCCTTAGCGATGTGGACAGCAAGGGACTTGAAGTTCTGGACCCACTCCACTACAGCCTTGTCGATGTGAATGGGTTGTGTTCGGCCCTGTAGTCCACAATCAGCTCCTGTCTTGCTAACATTGAGGGAGAGGTTGATGTTCTGGCACCACGCGGTCAGGTCTCATACCTCTTCCCTATAGGCGGTCTCATCTTTGTCGATGATTAGGCCTACCACTGTCGTGTCATCAGCAAACTGAATATTTTTGGGATAGGGGGCAGCATTTTCACTTTTGGAGGAATAGCTTGCCTAGAGTGAACTGCCTCATACTCTGTCCCAGATGCTAATATATGCATAGTATTATTAGTATTGGATAGAAAACACTGAAGTTTCTAAAACTGTTTGAATGATGTCTGTGAGTACAAAATAACTCATATGGCAGGCAAACACCTGAAATAAAATCCAACCAGGAAGTGGGACATCTGAGGTTTGTAGTTTTTCAAAGCTTGGCCTACCGAATACACAGTGGGATATGGATAAAGTTGCACCTTCCTACGGCTTCCACTAGATGTCAACCATCTTTAGAAACTTGAATGAGGATTCTACTATAAAGGAGGGGCTCATGAGACCTGTTTGAGTCAGTGGTCTGGCAGAGTGTCTCAGGCTCGTGACACGCGCCCCCGACAGAGTTCTCTCGTTCAAGAGCTTTTCTGAAGACAAAGGAATTCTCCAGTTGGAACATTAATGTTTTATGTTAAAAACATCCTAAAGATTGATTCCATACATCGTTTTACATGTTTCTACGACCTGTAACGGAACTTTTCGAGTTTGTCTGGACGAAGTGCTCGCGCCTCATGAAGATGAATTAGTGGGCTGAACACGCTAACAACAAGTGGCTATTTGGACATAAATGATGGAACTTTATGGAACAAATCAGTCATTTATTGTCAAACTGGGTTTCCTGGGAGTGCATTCTGATGAAGATCAAAGGTAAGTGAATATTGAGTGTTATTTCTAACTTCTGTTGACTCCAAAATGGCGGATATTTCTCTGGCTGGATTGGGCTCTGAGCGCCGTTCTCAGATTATGCTTTTTCCATTTTTTTAAAATCTGACACAGCGGTTGCATTAAGGAGAAGTCTATCTTTAGTTATGTGAATAACCCTTGTATCTTTTATCAATGTTTATTTTGAGTATTTCTGCAAAATTGCCGGATGTTTTGGAATCAAAACATTACTGCACGCAAGGCGCCAATGTAAACTGAGATTTTTGGATATAAATATGCACATTATCGAACAAAACATACATGTATTGTGTAACATGATGTCTTTTGAGTGTGTTCTGATAGGTTAGTGATTCATTTTATCTCTAGTTATGCTTTTTGTGACTCCTATCTAATGGCTGGAAAAATGGCTGTGTTTTTTGACTTGGCGGCGATCTTACAGTGCTTTACGATGGATTAACAAGCTGTTTACCTTTCATATTGGATTGGACTTGTTAATGAGTGAAAGTTACATATTACAAATAAATATTTTTTTATTTCGCGTACTGCCTTTTCAGTGGAATGTTGTTGAGGGGTTCCGCTAGCGGAACACCTGCGCTAGAAAGTTTAAATCTTTTAAAAAATCTTTTAGGGATAGGGGGCAGCATTTTCACTTTGGATGAATAGCGTGCCCAGAGTGAACTGCCTCCTACTAATGTCCCAGATGCTAATATATGCATATTATTATTAGTATTGGATAGAAAACACTCTGAAGCTTCTAAAACTGTATGAATTATGTCTGAGTATAACAGAACTCATAGGGCAAGCAAACTTGTAAACAGGAAGTGGAAATTCTGGGGCTGGTTGATTTTCAACTCATCGCCTATTCACATCCCAGTAAGATATGGATCTGTTCGCACTTCCTACGCCTTCCACTAGATGTCAACTGTCAGTACAACGTGGAATGAAGCCTCTAGTGTGATGTGGGACCGGATGGCAGCTATTTGAGTCACTGGTCTGGCAGAATGCCAGTCTGGTCTGTGAAGGAGTGAGGAGGTCTCCTCGGTAACAGGGTGAACCAGAGACAGTCTGGTCTGTGAAGGAGTGTCCTTGATAACAGGGTGAATCAGAGACCGTCTGGTCTGTGAAGGAGTGTCCTTGATAACAGGGTGAATCAGAGACCGTCTGGTCTGTGAAGGAGTGTCCTTGGTAACAGGGTGAACCAGAGACCGTCTGGTCTGTGAAGGAGTGAGGAGGTCTCCTTGGTAACAGGGTGAATCAGAGACCGTCTGGTCTGTGAAGGAGTGTCCTTGGTAACAGGGTGAACCAGAGACCGTCTGGTCTGTGAAGGAGTGAGGAGGTCTCCTTGGTAACAGGGTGAACCAGAGACAGTCTGGTCTGTGAAAGAGTGTCCTTGGTAACAGGGTGAATCAGAGACCGTCTGGTCTGTGAAGGAGTGTCCTTGGTAACAGGGTGAACCAGAGACCGTCTGGTCTGTGAAGAAGTGAGGAGGTCTGTGGTTATGTCTCAAATAGCACCCTATTCTCTACATAGTGCACTACTGTTTACAAGGGCCCATAGGTAATAGGGTGCTATTTAGGCCACACTGAGCCGGCTAGTCTATATTACCCCTTCAGGCTGTTGTTGAGCAACCCAGCCAGCTGACAGACAGACAGCCAGACCCAGCCAGACAGACAGCAAGCCGACAGACAGACAAGCAAGCCGACAGACAGAGAGACAACCGACAGACAGAGAGACAACCGACAGACAGAGACAGCTGACAGACAGCCAGACCCAGCCAGACAGACAGCAAGCCGACAGACAGAGAGACAACCGACAGACAGAGACAGCTGACAGACAGCGAGACAACCGACAGACAGAGACAGCTGACAGACAGCCAGACCCAGCCAGACAGACAGCAAGCCAACAGACAGAGAGACAGCCGACAGACAGAGACAGCTGACAGACAGCCAGCCGACAGACAGAGAGACAACCGACAGACAGAGACAGCTGACAGACAGCAAGCCGACAGACAGAGAGACAACCGACAGACAGAGACAGCTGACAGACAGCCATTCCCATGGTAGTTTGATGAGCCAGCAGAACTGAGGCCAGGCAGGTAGACCCCATCATTAGACTCCACATGGAGAGAGCCACATGGAGAGAGCCAGAGCACAGTGAGAAAACAACAGGTCAGTACAGGCCCTGAGAACAGACCCTGTTAACTCAAAACTAAAAAAGGTCAAAAGTAAAGTCATAAGGCCTATAAGGCCGTACTAGACAGAAAGCTACCCCCTATAAGGCCGTACTAGACAGAAATCTACCCCCTATAAGGCCGTACTAGACAGAAATCTACCCCCTATAAGGCCGTACTAGACAGAAATCTACCCCCTATAAGGCCGTACTAGACAGAAATCTACCCCCTATAAGGCCGTACTAGACAGAAATCTACCCTCTATAAGGTCGTACTAGACAGAAAGCTACCCTCTATAAGGCCGTACTAGACTCCTAGACAAAAAGCTACCAGTCTTTAAACTGATAACCAGTCTTTAGGGAGACCACATGGAGAAGCTGATGGACAATGCTACCAAATACTTCATTGACTGTATGTAAACTTCTGACTCACTGGGAATGTGATAAAAAAAAAAAAAAGCTGAAATAATTCTCTACTATTATTATGACATTTCACATTCTTAAAACAAAGTGGTGATCCTAACTGACAGGGAATATTTATGAGGATTAAATGTCAGTAATGGTGAAAAACTGAGTTTACAAGTATTTGGATAAGGTGTATGTAAACTTCCAACTTCAACTGAACGAGAGAGGAGACAGTAGTGTTATCACACTGGACATCAAGGGAATATATTTTTTTCCCTCCACTATTCAAAACAACCTCTTTGCATTAAAATAGCATGAGGCCCGAGACTGATCACTTTGTTTGCCTGGCTGGCATCCCCAACCATCCCACCTACCCGCCCGCACCCCCGCTAATATCAGCTAGTTATGGTGGTCTATGGTAGTCGGTATCCTCTGGAGTGATAGGAGGATGACACTGGACTAAGATAAGAGGTGGTATTCTAGGGCATCTGGGGTGTCTGTCGTGATGTCAACGTGTCTGAGCTTGTCAGGGCTGTGCTGTATTGTTCCAGTCCTAATAGTCATGTATAAGCCTGGTTGTGTAAAACGCCTGTCCTAACGTGATCTAAAATGGTATTGATTCATCAAAGTACTCTACTCATCTCAGGAAGCAACAATAACACCAATGTATGGGACTGTGCGATAGATCAGGAAAAAGGTGCACATTGCGCTTGCCAGTATCACTTAATTTAGCTAACGTATCGGCCTCACGTCCTTCGTCAGAGCTACCACTGAGCTCTGTAAACCACTCCAACAGATACGCCTTAAAACCTTCTACAGTCACTAGGGCCGACCCTGACCTTAAAACCTTCTACAGTCACTAGGGCCGACCCTGACCTTAAAACCTTCTACAGTCACTAGGGCCGACCCTGACCTTAAAACCTTCTACAGTCACTAGGGCCGACCCTGACCTTAAAACCTTCTACAGTCACTAGGGCCGACCCTGACCTTAAAACCTTCTACAGTCACTAGGGCCGACCCTGACCTTAAAACCTTCTACAGTCACTAGGGCCGACCCTGACTTTAAAACCTTCTACAGTCACTAGGGCCGACCCTGACCGTAAAACCTTCTACAGTCACTAGGGCCGACCCTGACCTTAAAACCTTCTACAGTCACTAGGGCCGACCCTGACCTTAAAACCTTCTACAGTCACTAGGGCCGACCCTGACCTTAAAACCTTCTACAGTCACTAGGGCCGACCCTGACCTTAAAACCTTCTACAGTCACTAGGGCCGACCCTGACCTTAAAACCTTCTACAGTCACGACCCCGTGTTGCAGAATGGTCCATTGTTTGGTCAATAGGCTGTTGGTCGACCGAGATTTCTTCTATATTTCCTGGTGTACAAGACACCGGTCTGATTGGCGCCTGTCTATTGTGAAGGCCGTGGGGATGGTCATCACTAAGACATGTCCTACTGTAATTAGTTGGTTCAGCACTAATAAACATACAGTTGAAGATCAGATCTACAGAATATAGATACAGTTGAAGATATAGATCAGATCTACAGAATATAGATACAGTTGAAGATAGATCAGATCTACAGAATATAGATACAGTTGAAGATATAGATCCGATCTACATACTGTACATACAGTTGAAGTCAGAAGTTTACATCCACTTAGGTTGGAGTCATTAAAACTCGTTTTTCAACCACTCCACAGATTTGTTGTTGACAAACTATAGTTTTGGCAAGTCGGTTAGGACATCTACTTTGTGCATGACACAAGTCATTTTTCCAACAATTGTTTACAGACAGATTATTTCACTGTATCACAATTCCAGTGGGCCAGAAGTTGACAGTGCCTTTAAACCGCTTGGAAAATTCCAGAAAATGATGTCATGGCTTCTGATAGGCTAATTGACATCATTTGAGTCAATTGGAGGTGTACATGTGGATGCATTTCAAGGCCTACCTTAAAACTCAGTGCCTCTTTGCTTGACATCATGGGAAAATCAAAAGAAATCAGCCAAGACCTCAGAAAAAATAATTATAGACCGACAAGTCTGGTTCATCCTTGGGAGCAATTTCAAAACGCCTGAAGGAACCACGTTCAACTGTACAAACAATATTACGAAGTATAAACACCATGGGACCACCCAACAGTCATAAAATGTCCTCTGGTCTGATGAAACAAAAATAGAAATGTTTGGCCATAATGACCAGCGTTATGTCTGGAGGATGAAGGGGGAGGCTTGCAAGCCAGAGAACACCATCCCAACCGTGAAGCACGGGGGTGGCAGCATCATGTTGTGGGGGTGCATTGCTGCAGGAGGTACTGGTGCACTTCACAAAATAGATGGCATCATGAGGGAGGGAAAATAGGTGGATATATTGAAGCAACATCTAAAGACATCAGTCAGGAAGTTAAAGCTTGGTCGCAAATGGGTCTTCCAAATGGACAATGACTCCAAGCATACTTCCAAAGTTGTGGCTAAATGGCTTAAGGACAACAAAGTCAAGGTATTGGAGTGGCCATCACAAAGCCCTGACCTCAATCACATAGAACATTTGTGGGCAGAACTGAAAAAATGTTTGCGAGCAAGGAGGCCTACAAACCTGACTCAGTTACACCAGCTCTGTCAGGAGGAATGGGCCAAAATTCACCCAACTTATTGTGGGAGGCTTGTGGAAGGCTTCGTGAAACGTTTGACCCAAGTTAAACTATTTAAAGGCAATGCTACCAAATACACTCAATTAGTATGTAAACTTCTGACCCACTGGGAATGTGATGAAAGAAATAAAAGCTGAAATAAATCACTACTATTATTCTGACATTTCACATTCTTAAAATAAAGTGTTGATCCTAACTGACCTAAAACATGGAATCTTTACTAGGATTAAATGTCAGGAATTGTGAAAAACAAAGTTTAAATGTATTTGGCTAAGGTGTTTGTAAACCTCCGACTTCAACTGTAATATTATAAAAAATGTGTTTTCTCCGACGTTGGATAGCAGTCCCTGTCCACATGTTCTGAAACATCAGTGCGCTGTTGAATTGGCGTCTTTTCCTAGACCGTGTTGCTATGTGCATAATAGCATAAGTAACCAGTATATTGGTGTTGAGAACAATGTGGCCGAGGCAGCAGCAGAGGGAGGAAATGAGGAAACAGCCTTATTGTCTAAGAAAAGTGAGGCGAGAGGAAACACTGAGCGGTGGTCATTGAGGAAGGAAGCCAAAGCCTCTTCCTCCTGTCCCCCCGCCTCCTCTTGTCCCTCCTTTTCCCCTTCCTCTAATGGTCAATAAGTGCTTGAAATACATTTGACAGAGATTACAGCTGTGAGTCTTTTTGGGAACATCTCAAAGAGATTTCCACACGTGGATTGTGAAACATTTGCTCATTATTCTTGCTCTGTCTGGTTTGTTGTTTATATTTTCTAGAAAGCCATTTGCAATACTGTAACTCTGCCACTCAGGAACATTCACAGTTTTCTTGGTAAGATACTCCAGTATATATTTGGCCTTGTGTTGTAGGTTAATGTTCTGCTGAAAAGTGAATTTGTCTCCCAGTGTCTGTTGGAAAGCAGACAACCAGGTTTTCCTCTAGGATATTGCCTGTGCTTAGCTCTACTTGTTTCCTTTTATCCTGAAAAACTCACCATGCCTTGCTGAAGACAAGTATACCTATGACATGATACAGCCACCACAATGCTTGAAAATATGGAAAGCCGTACTCAGTGATGTGTTAGATTTGCACCACTGTAATTTAGGTTAGTATTACGGAGTAGCTACAACGTTGTTAATACATTCTCAGTTCTCTCCTATCACAGCCATTAAAACAGTATTAAAATCACCATTAGTTTCATGGTGAAATCCCTGAGCAGTTTCCTTCCTCTCTGGCAACTGAATTAGGAAGGATTCCTGTATCTTCTTAGTTTCTGTGTGTATTGACACACCATCCAAAGCCTAATTAAAAACTCAAAAAGGTATATTCAGTGTCAGCTTTTTAAAAATAAATATTTGACCCATCTACCAATCGATACCCAGAAATATGACTTTCCTCAATTGGATCCTTTGTTCGTACCCCACAAAACATTTCCACTTATCCCAGACTGCTCCTCAGCTGCGACTCAGGAGGCATGACATCCACCGCTTCCAAGTATAATACTCGCTACTGTTCAGTCCATGGACAATAAAGTCGACGAGATCAGGGCGAGGAAAAATACATAACTATATATAGAGAGAGAGAGACTTCTCCTAGGGTTATGTCTAAAGGTTAGTCCATAGAGAGACTTCTCCTAGGGTTATGTCTAAGGGTTAGTCCATAGAGAGACTTCTCCTAGGGTTATGTCTAAGGGTTAGTCCATAGAGAGACTTCTCCTAGGGTTATGTCTAAGGGTTAGTCCATAGAGAGACTTCTACTAGGGTTATGTCTAAAGGTTAGTCCATAGAGAAACTTCTCCTAGGGTTATGTCTAAGGGTTAGTCCATAGAGACTTCTCCTAGGGTTTTGTCTAAGGGTTAGTCCGTAGAGAGACTTCTAGGGTTTTGTCTAAGGGTTAGTCCATAGAGAGACTTCTCCTGACTCACAACTCACTTTTGCAGCCAGACACTTGTGTTGTGACTGAGGACATCATTTTTTGTGTCATTTAGAGGAAAAAAATATGTTTTTAGCGTTTGAGACACTTTTCAGAAGTTGCTAAAAGTTAAAAATATATATTTTTTTAAAGTAGCTACATTTTGTTGCTCTGTGCAGTTTATATGTTTGTTGTTGTTGCTAAATCTAGAAACCAAATTGCTACGTTGGCATCATTGACCTAAATACTTTACGGTTGTAAAACCCCATTACCGAGGTTCATGTAGCTACATCCTGTTTTAACAGAAAACATTGACAGTTTGTTAACACGCATTTAGAAAAGATTTCAAAAAGGATGTCCAGACGAGGTTGTACCGGTCCGACCGGACTCCGGAGGAAACGGGACACGGAGCAGCACCAGAAGGAGAGAAGACGGGCTCTGCAGGCCCGATACCGGGCCAACCTGGCCACCCTGTTCGAGACACTCAACACCGTGGTCTGTCCCACATCCAACAAGATGCTAAGTGGAAGATATTGGACTAAGGATTTCTCAAAGAGCAGGATGCTGATGCTACTGAAAGGGATATTCCTCGGTAATGACGACGGGCCGTTGCATCTTGGATGAAGTGAGGTCAGAGTACCGGAGGCTGCAGTCACACAGCAGCTCCCTGCGCTCCAGAAGACCTGGTGGCCACAGACGTTATGGCGGGGCTGACGGAGAGGACCTGACTGAGACCAGTGAGGAAGACTCTGCGGAGGAGACTCTGGATGACTTCGCCCCCTCTCAGACCTCCAACTCTCTAACCAACATCCTAGAGTTTGAAGGGTACTTGTTGTTCTACAGACAGACACTGGAGAAGTTGGTTTGTAGCGGTGTGCTGAGCCCGGGACAGACTGGTCTGGCTGTAGTAACTGAAGCTATCTCAGGCCTGTGGGATAGCTTCTCTCCAGAGCGCCGGGCAGTCTACCAGACCTGTCCCCCCAAACAGAGCACCCTGGGCTGGGAAGGGCCGGCAGAGACACCCTCTAATCCTGTTCCAGACACCCACCTCCACCTCACGCTCCAGCCCTCCACTCAGGCAAACAGCCAGAGAGCCTCTTCTCCTTCTAGCTATGAAGAGGACCTGCTTCAGCATGCCTATGATGTGGTGAAGAAAGAGATGGACTCCACTTCAGACCACAGTCCTGTCCTGGCCTCTCCTCAGTGTGGGGACAAGCTCCGGGAGATCTATAAGGACATCATGCGTTTCGTCAAGACTCAGATGGTGGAAAAAACCAGAACATAACCAGGATGTGTGTCTGTCTGCTATGAGGGACCATGAGGAGATCTTTCTCCAATGCTCCGAGTCCTTTGACAGTGAGGACATGTGAATCACAGGAGGCTGCTGACGGGAGGATGGCTCATAGAAATGTCCGGAAACAAAGCAAACGGAATGACATAAAACACCCGGAAACCATGGAAACCATGTGTGATATATTTAATACCGTTCCACCGATTCAGCTCCAGTCATTACCCACAAGCCTGTTCACCAACTTCCTGTTTCTGGGACCAATCAGAATGTGTTTGATATATTTAATACCGTTCCACTGATTCAGCTCCAGTCATTACCCACAAGCCTGTTCTCCTCAATTAACCTGTTCACCAACTTCCTGTCATGTGAACACCTATTAGTTGTACAAGTGTTTGTTTCCGGTTGACATGAAAGACACATTGTGTTGCTTTGTTACGGACTTGATAAATGATCACGTTTTGGGATTTGTTTTTATAAATGTTCAGCTTTTCCACCCGTTTTTTGTTACAGACATGTTTTATAATCTGACATTCATGTTTTATAATCTGGTTCCAATCATTCATCCGTTTGTATTTGATGATCATTGTTCAGCCTTTTTAATCCATTAAGAATCAGCATTTTGTCCAGCCAGTCTTTCTCTGTGTATTAAACCTCAGCCTCAGAGAGGGATGGTGGCCTCACAGTGTCCAGCAGAGGTTCCCAAACCAAGGGTCGCGACCCCATGTGGGGACGCCTGATATGAAAATGAGGTTGCGGAAGAATTTACGAAAATCCTGAGAAAAAAAAAATATATATATATACACTTCTCCTAGGGTTATATCAACTTGTCTAAGGGTTATCCCAGAGAGAGACTTCTCCTAGGGTTATATAAACTTGTCTAAGGGTTATCCTATAGGAGAGACTTCTCCTAGGGTTATATCAACTTGTCTAAGGGTTATCCCAGAGAGAGACTTCTCCTAGGGTTATATCAACTTGTCTAAGGGTTATCCCAGAGAGAGACTTCTCCTAGGGTTATATCAACTTGTCTAAGGGTTATCCCAGAGAGACTTCTCCTAGGGTTATATCAACTTGTCTAAGGGTTATCCCAGAGAGAGACTTCTCCTAGGGTTATATAAACTTGTCTAAGGGTTATCCCAGAGAGAGACTTCTCCTAGGGTTATATCAACTTGTCTAAGGGTTATCCCAGAGAGAGACTTCTCCTAGGGTTATATCAACTTGTCTAAGGGTTATCCCAGAGAGAGACTTCTCCTAGGGTTATATCAACTTGTCTAAGGGTTATCCCAGAGAGAGACTTCTCCTAGGGTTATATCAACTTGTCTAAGGGTTATCCCAGAGAGAGACTTCTCCTAGGGTTATATCAACTTGTCTAAGGGTTATCCCAGAGAGAGACTTCTCCTAGGGTTATATCAACTTGTCTAAGGGTTATCCTATAGGAGAGACTTCTCCTAGGGTTATATCAACTTGTCTAAGGGTTATCCCAGAGAGACTTCTCCTAGGGTTATATCAACTTGTCTAAGGGTTATCCCAGAGAGACTTCTCCTAGGGTTATATCAACTTGTCTAAGGGTTATCCCAGAGAGAGACTTCTCCTAGGGTTATAGACTAATGCAGTAGTTGTGATCTATCCAGCAGACAATTTTATATATTTTTTTATTTAACTAGGCAAGTCAGTTAAGAACAAATTCTTATTTACAATGATGGCCTACCAGGGAACAGTGTGTTAACTGCCTTGTTCAGGGGCAAAACGACAGATTTGTACCTTGTCAGCTCGGGGATTCAATCCAGCAACCTTTCGGGAACTGTCCCAACGCCCTAACCACTAGGCTACCTGCCGCCCCAAATGGTGGTGTGGATATTTCCTCTGTCTGTCTATCAGGTTTACGGAGCTAGCTGTTCTTCAACAGACCCGGCCATCTGCCTCCCCCTCACTTCCTGTTGCTGCTCCTCGGGAGAAATGTGTCTCAAATTAGAGCTTCCGCTCCCTCGCTGAGGAGGCCAAGGCAGGAAGCAGAAAGGGAGGGAGAGAGGGAATGAGGGAGGGGAGGGAGAGAGGGAATGAGGGAGGGGAGGGAGAGAGGGAATGAGGGAGGGGAGGGAGAGGGGAATGAGGGAGGGGAGGGAGAGAGGGAATGAGGGAGGGGAGGGAGAGAGGGAATGAGGGAGGGGAGGGAGAGAGGGAATGAGGGAGGGGGGAGGGAATGAGGGAGGGGAGGGAGAGAGGGAATGAGGGAGGGGAGGGAGAGAGGGAATGAGGGAGGGGAGGGAGAGAGGGAATGAGGGAGGGGAGGGAGAGAGGGAATGAGGGAGGGGAGGGAGAGAGGGAATGAGGGAGGGGAGGGAGAGAGGGAATGAGGGAGGGGAGGGAGAGAGGGAATGAGGGAGGGGAGGGAGAGAGGGAATGAGGGAGGGGGAGGGAGAGGGGAATGAGGGAGGGGAGGGAGAGAGGGAATGAGGGAGGGGAGGGAGAGAGGGAATGAGGGAGGGGAGGGAGAGAGGGAATGAGGGAGGGGAGGGAGAGAGGGAATGAGGGAGGGGAGGGAATGAGGAGGCCAAGGCAGGAAGCAGAAAGGGAGGGAGGTTATTTGGTATTTTACTAGGAACCCATTAGCGGTTGCAAAAAGCAGAAGCTACTCTTCCTGGGGTCTACACAAAACAGCTCAAGGACAGAACTAAACAAAAACAATTAAAGGCACATAGCCTACACATCAATACACACACACTATCTGGGTCAAATAGTCTACACATCAATACACACACACTATCTGGGTCAAATAGTCTACACATCAATACATACACACTATCTGGGTCAAATAGCCTACACATCAATACATACACATACTATCTGGGTCAAATAGCCTACACATCACTACATACACACACTATCTGGGTCAAATAGCCTACACATCACTACATACACACACTATCTGGGTCAAATAGCCTACACATCACTACATACACACACTATCTGGGTCAAATAGCCTACACATCACTACATACACACACTATCTGGGTCAAATAGCCTACACATCAATACATACACACACTATCTGGGTCAAATAGCCTACACATCAATACACACACTATCTGGGTCAAATAGCCTACACATCACTACACACACACACTATCTGGGTCAAATAGCCTACACATCACTACATACACACACTATCTGGGTCAAATAGCCTACACATCACTACATACACACACTATCTGGGTCAAATAGCCTACACATCAATACATACACACACTATCTGGGTCAAATAGTCTACACATCAATACACACACACACTATCTGGGTCAAATAGCCTACACATCAATACACACACACACTATCTGGGTCAAATAGCCTACACATCAATACACACACACACTATCTGGGTCAAATAGCCTACACATCAATACACACACACACTATCTGGATCAAATAGCCTACACATCACTACATACATACACACTATCTGGGTCAAATAGTCTACACATCAATACATACACACTATCTGGGTCAAATAGCCTACATATCACTACATTTGTTTATTTGATCAATATGAGATGGAAGGAAGTTCCATGCAATAAGGGCTCTATATAATACTGTACTCTTCCTGGGATTTGTTCTGGGTTTGGGGACTGTGAAAAGACCCCTGGTGGCATGTCTGGTGGGGTAAGTGTGTGTGTCAGAGATGTGTGTGATTTCCAACATATTAATGTTTCTTATAAAAAGAAGTGATGCTACAGTCTCTCCTCAACTCTTAGCCAAGAGAGACTGACATGCATAGTATTTATATCAGCCCTCCGATTACAAAGAGCAGAACGTGCCGCTCTGTTCTGGGCCACCTGCAGCTTCACTAGGTCTTTCTTTGCCACACTTACGACCGGACAATAATCAAGATAAGATAAAACTGGAGCCTGCAGGACTGGCTTATTATTATACAATTTTGAATGTCCAGACCCACCTGTTACACCCCCATCTTCATCAACTACATCACCCTGTCCAGACCCACCTGTTACACCCCCATCTTCATCAACTACATCACCCTGTTACACCCCCATCAACTACATCACCCTGTCCAGACCCACCTGTTACACCCCCATCTTCATCAACTACATCACCCTGTTACACCCCCATCTTCATCAACTACATCACCCTGTTACACCCCCATCTTCATCAACTACATCACTCTGTCCAGACCCACCTGTTACACCCCCATCTTCATCAACTACATCACCCTGTTACACCCCCATCTTCATCAACTACATCACCCTGTCCAGACCCACCTGTTACACCCCCATCTTCATCAACTACATCACCCTGTCCAGACCCACCTGTTACACCCCCATCTTCATCAACTACATCACCCTGTCCAGACCCACCTGTTACACCCCCAATCTTCATCAACTACATCACCCTGTCCAGACCCACCTGTTACACCCCCATCTTCATCAACTACATCACCCTGTCCAGACCCACCTGTTACACCCCCATCAACTACATCACCCTGTCCAGACCCACCTGTTACACCCCCATCAACTACATCACCCTGTCCAGACCCACCTGTTACACCCCCATCAACTACATCACCCTGTCCAGACCCCTGTTACACCCCCATCTTCATCAACTACATCACCCTGTCCAGACCCACCTGTTACACCCCATCTTCATCAACTACATCACTCTGTCCA